>NW_001834666.1:77366-94996 GCF_000150035.1 Vanderwaltozyma polyspora DSM 70294
ATAGTCAGAAAGACAGTAACCTCAATTGATATTTAATTTCAAAAGGGGAACTATTGGTTCAAAGGGATATATTACTTTTAGTACGTGGTTACAAGAACTTTAATTCCTAAATAATAATGATTCGTAATGGCTTCAAAAGATTTATGCACAGTAAGATTTTACCAATTTCAAATACTGTAGATTTGTCATTTTCAAAAATTAGTCCAGGAAATTTAGTCATACCAAATGAATATACTTCAAAACCTGCCATTGTTAATATTCATGGTATTCTTGGTTCTAAAATGATGTTCTGCTCTTTGTCAAGAGAATTGGCAAATGTTCTACAAACTGACGTTTATTCTCTAGATTTAAGAAATCATGGTACTTCCCCAAGAGCCGGACCTTTTGATTATTTAACTATGACACGAGATATAATTTATTTTATTAAAAAGCATATTGGCAATAAGCGTCCAATAAATATCTTAGGGTTTTCTGCTGGTGGAAAACTTGGTTTACTGACCACCTTGTCAAAAGAAATAAATGTAAGAAAATGCATATCGATAGATCTACCGCCATATTATACCCCAGAAATGGACCCAATATTAGTCGATAATTATAATCTAATTATGGAAATATTAAATGAAGATATCAAAATTCAAAAAGGTTCAAAAAATTGGAAAGTAAAAGTTCAGAAATTGTTCAACAAACTACCTGTCAATATAGCAAGTAATGGTGGTCCTGCATTCTATTTTAGTAGTGGGTTTTTATCTTTAAAAGGGAATGACTTAGAACTGAGAGATTCGTTACCACATAGAAAGAATCCTGATATTTCAAAATATATAGAATATTATATCCCACTTCAGTCAATGCCAGATTTTATTGAAGAATTGAAAAAATGGCCAGACTTAAACTCATCAAGAATGGAAATGGAAAAATTAGATTCTAAAACTAACAAACCTGTCCTATTCCTAAAGGGCAAAAAATCGTTCTTCATAAATGAAAATTATGATCTATTAAAAAATTCCTTCCCTAATGCTCAAGTACATGAATTCGATTCTGGCCACAACATCATGTTCGAAAAACCAAGAGAATCTACTGAAACCATTATTAATTTCTTTCAATGATTAAAGTTTGCGTGTCCTATTTTTATAATATTTCATGACAAACTATTATTACTATTATTAAAATAATTGTCATTAAATCAGGAAGTAAAAAAAATATCGTTAGCATAATATATCCATGTAATCAGATGGAAATAACCTTCAAATTGTAATACTATACCTCTTAAAGGGAAATTGGGAAATCGCATGCAAAGATCTTTTATAACAATAATAAAACTATTTTATATCAGCTCTACTTTTCTATTTGTCTACATTAGCACTAGTTGATTTAATTATTATTTTTATTAATATACTTAATCATGTATCTATTGTTACTTATGTAATTAAACATATTTTATACTGCATTCCAACCTAAGGAATTTTTTGTTGCAAGAGGCTTTGAAATTATGGGTTTATTAGGAGCTTGACTCAAATCTGATTTCTTTGGAGTTGTCTCATTACTATAATATACTTCATGGTGATCAACCCAATCGTCAATTTTAACAGATGGAGAGATAGTATGATCAGAATTTGACATACGTTTTTCTAAATCTTTGTAATTAACATGACCATTCTCACTTGAACTAATACTAGAACTATCAGAATCATTTAAAATATCAGCCTTTCTACGATGTCTAATAATGAAAAATCTTACTAGTAATATCATCACTGCAATATACAAAGAACCAGCAGCAACTATACCAATAATAAATATTGTTAATTTGGCTTTACCCTTAGAAGTAGTAGTGTTGCCAACATTCTTGCTATAGGAATCCAAAGTACCATAGTTGTTAGAGTTAGAAGAAGAGTTTCCATCGGAAGAGGATTCATCATTGGAAGATGAAGAAGAAGATGATGATGAGGAAGATGATAAACTATTCAATAAACCGGTAATTGGGATTCTTGGATCAATCAAAGAGACTAGCTCTTCTTCAGTACCACTAGCATTAACATATAATGCACTTTCTGAATCTGCAACAAATGCAGCTAATTCATCGATTTTTGAAGTTGGGAAATAAACTTCAGCAACAGTTAATGTATAATTGAAATTACCATAGTTCAATGGTGATAATCTGTAAACTGTGACATTAGCCAATTGTTCTTCAAATGGTGCGATTAAACCACCAGGTAAGAAGGCAAAAATTTGTGCAACTGTAACAGAACTAGATAGCACAAATTGATAGTTCAAAGCTTCTTTAAAACCAATGGTAACTAGAGAACAACCTTCTGGAGTAGCAGTTTGTGTCGATGCAGCAATGGCTAATGGAACAGACTTAGTAGCAGATAAGGTTCTTGTTGTGACAGCAGAATCAGTTACATCAGATTCAGTAATCAAACTTGTTGGAACCCACCAATTTGAAGTATTGGTTGTCTTTGCTGTCTTTTTTGTACTAGTACTTGCAGTTGAAGTTGCTGCTGTGAAAGCAGTCGTTTGATCAGTTGGGTTCGCAAGTGCAGTTGATAAAGTACCAGTTACAATGTTACCAATACTGGTTGGAGAAATAGTAGTTTTACTTCTTATCATAGTTGGTGTAGTGTTGGTTGTTTCATCTTGAACAATTGGAATTGAAGAAGGTAAACCTACTGATGACGTACTATCAGTTACAATAGTAAATGGCACTTGAGATGTAGTAGAATGTTTGGTATTGACAATACTAGAATCAGCTGCTAAACCTGTAGCGACAGTATTGGCAGAAGTAGTAACAGCCACTTCTGAAGTTGGAACTTTAGAAGTGGAACTTGGAACTATGGTATATTCTGGTTCCTTTGTAGCTGATTCGTTAGAAACCGTTTTAGAGGCAGGAACTTCAGTGGTTGTTGGAACACCAGCAGTACTAGTAGTTGGAACATTGGTATCAATGTTTGTAATTGGGGTTGAAGTTGTCGATTGGATCTCTTGGTTGGTTGTTGAAGTACTATCAGCAGCATTGGCAGAACTAACTGGGACAAAAGAGACTCCAGTTGTTGAAGTGTTATCAACGTTGGCATTTGGTGTGGTAGTCGAAGTGGTATCAGTATTAAGAACTGGAGTATCTGTAGTTGAAGTTGTCTCTGGAACAACAGGTGTGGATGAAGTAGTATCAGTATTGATAGTGTAAATTGGCGTGTCTGTTGTAGAAGAAGTAGCAGTATCGACAGGAGGGATATCAGTAGTTGAGGTGGTGTCAGTGTTGACAGTAGGGGTGTCTGTTGTAGAGGTAGTGTCAGTGTTAGCAGTTGGGGTGTCAGTTGTAGTGTCAGTATTGACAACTGGGGTATCAGTAGTTGAGGTAGTGTCAGTATTAATTGTATAAATTGGCTCAGATGTTGAAATATCAGTGTTGACAACTGGGGTATCTGTTGTAGAAGTGGTATCAGTGTCGACAACTGGGGTATCGGTGGTTGAGGTAGTGTCAGTGTTGACAACTGGGGTGTCTGTTGTAGAAGTAGTGTCAGGATTGACAACTGGGGTATCAGTTGTAGAGGTAGTGTCAGTGTTAGCAGTTGGGGTGTCAGTTGTAGTGTCAGTATTGACAACTGGGGTATCAGTAGTTGAGGTAGTGTCAGTATTAATTGTATAAATTGGCTCAGATGTTGAAATATCAGTGTTGACAACTGGGGTATCTGTTGTAGAAGTGGTATCAGTGTCGACAATTGGGGTATCGGTGGTTGAGGTAGTGTCAGTGTTGTCAACTGGGGTATCGGTAGTTGAGGTAGTGTCAGTGTCGACAACTGGGGTATCAGTAGTTGAGGTAGTGTCAGTGTTGACAACTGGGGTATCAGTAGTTGAGGTAGTGTCAGTGTTGACAACTGGGGTATCAGTTGTAGAAGTTGTGTCAGGGTTGACAACTGGTGTATCTGTAGTTGAGGTGGCGTCAGTGTTAACACTTTGAGCGTCTGATATAGTATCGATCTCTGAGTTAGCACTATTTATTGGTTCTACCGATGTTGTTTCTGAACCAAATGTTGATTCATACTGACTGGTTATTACATCAGATGTAGTTGTAACAATATTTGAAGTTATTATGTCTTTGGTGGCACTGGTATCAAAGTCTGTAATATCAATCTCGGTTGAATCAGTCAATGATGATAGCTCTGTTGTAGATGTAACAGTTACCGAATACTCTGGTAGCGTAGTATTGCCTGTGTCATCTCTTTTTGCCTTAATAGCCAATTTTTTAAAAGGGCTGAACAAATTATTTATATTATTTGGTATCACCCTATTTCCTACAAAGTTTATATCTGTAGCTAAAGTTGATTGTAGGAATAAAGTTACCAGAAGCACGTATTGTAACATTTTGGACACACTAAAAGTTTAAAATCAAAAGAACGGGTTTATGAAATTACAATGTATAACTATAGTCAGATTAAGACGATAGAATAAAAAAACTGAATTTATTTGTACAGATTAAATGAACGAACTAAATTTGGGAACTGAAAAGTAATTGATATCACTAATATTGCTTATATTAAAAATCAGTGAATATCTGGTTATAGCGAATGGAATAATACAATTTTATTGATTGAATTTGGGGTATATTAAAAGATTGTCAGTGTTTATTAATATGTTATAGTTCAAGATTAATTCATAAATTGATGAAAACTCTTGGCTATATCAATAATTATAACTCAGCTTAAAAAATTATATATATGAAAGGAATGGAAGTATAACCCTCTTATTCAATTAATAGGAACTTGTTGGGGATAACTATTATAAGATATTGATAACTAAAGTTTAGAAGATATTGGCAATATATCTAACTCTAATTGGAACCTGTCCTATACAGTGATTATTTTAATATAATATGTTAACCTTGGTGGGTTAAGGTAAATAGTTACAAATGGACCTTGCTAAGTATGAACTTAATGGTTGAACTAATGTCAACTGGAAGGTGTATATATATTATATATATATATATATCCTTTGATTAGAAGTTTATACTCCAATGGGAAATTGCTGCAAAACAAAAGGGAATAGATGCCTAGAAACCAAAATGACAGGTATTTACCAAGAGTTTAACCCAAAGAGGACAAAATCCATTAAACTATAAGTCTCATCGATGTTATAAAAGTAACGATCGTTCGTAGATACCCAACTAATATCAGTAGAGGAATTATTTATTTTAAAATATTTTTGTTATTAGTGAAATTATTATTATTATTTTTATTATTATTACTAGTATCTTATCTAAAATAAAAGATCATTGTTGTTGTTGGCACAGAAATACCCATAAAACAAAGAGACAATACGGAAAATAAACAGTAGAATTTTTAAGAATTTTTACCTGAAAGAAATCAAAGTTTTAAAACGTTTGATCATTTCATGCTATTTTTATTATAGTTAGTTTATTTGATTTCTTAGAATAATGCTCACAAAACAGTAATAATAAGATCCCCAAAAATATTCTAAAACAGGATAAAAATGATTCTAATCCTTGTGGCTAGCCTGATTGTGGTGACATTGTGTCTAGCCGCATTAAATTCAAGAAGGAAAACTCACTCCAAGACTTGAAGAATAGCATCGAGACTCATGTTGAAGATATTTCATTCAGAACTTACAGTACAGACTGAAACTCACATTGGAACTTAAAAAGCCAAAAATAAAAAAAGAACTTAAAGAGTTGATGCAAAAAGTAACATAACGTGTCCGCTGCTAGAACAGTAACTATATAAAAATTCATATCAAGAATTTTTTCGTGTATGTGTGTATGTGTATGTGTATGTGTATGAGGGACGTATATGCATTAATTCTTGCAACTTCACCAAAAAAATCACCAACATAAAAAGGCCCGGAGAAGATACCGTTGTATCAGATAAGATAAAACAGATCTGAGACAAGTTCGTTAGCTCAATCTTCAACAAATTTTCTCGTGGACAATTTGTCGTTCATGCTGCTGTAACCACCACTATTCCTACCATTATTTTAAGCCTGGTAGTAGCTATAAGCTGCATCCACTCGTGCTTCTTATTCTTCTTGTTCACCTCAATCTCAAAATCGACTTCGACTTCGATTTTGAACTGGATATTTTTTTTACGCGAAAAAAGTGTTGAGAAATGAACGCGATTTCAGAGGTTCCTTTCTTTTCCTTGCTATTTTATACCCAGTTTCTAATGATGTAATAGTGTAATAGCCTAATTTAGTAACAAATTACAATGGGTAGTAAAGCAAAGCCAGACTACGAAGATAGTCGAAGATTTAGAAATGTATCCAGGATCAGAGTTAGTTAATAGTAAATCTAACCGACAGGATGAACTGGTTATATCTCTATGAGGTTTCGTCTTCTCTTATATGGATGATAGTAAATGCATTAGACCGACCGGTTATTCCACTATTCTCTCTGCAGATTACTTAAATGGAGTTTGTAGAAACAAAACCTTCCCTTGGCTGATTTGACAGATTGTAGGAACACACACATTGGTGCAGAAAATAACGTCAGCTCTATCGGTTTCTTTTTTGTTTATGTTCTCTGAACTCCAATCTGTGTGGTTCGCGGAGACCTAGATTATTCTGTAGTTTAAGCGATGAGATTAATTGTAACACTGCATTCTTGATCTATTATCAGATGAGCAGCTATCTTCTTTTATTTTTAATCAATTCAGTATACTAAACCTTATCTTCTTGTATATCTTCTATTTATTTATCTAGATGGTTGTCTGGTTATCCTGGTGATAGAGTTTGGGGCATAGGGTGATAACATTAGAGAATTTTTTGATACTGAAAAGAAAATAAATACAATAAATAACGTGGTAATATCATCATTTCTTGTGATCTTGAAGGGTGAAGGTTGACAATAAACGAAAAATATTAAGGTTTGTTTGTTTATTTGTTTATTTGTTTACCTTTTTTTTATTGTTTGTTTTTATTTTCATTTTTCATATTCTGTTTAATTCAGGTATATATTTCTGTTTATGTCTGGATCAACATTATTACCCAAACTGTACAATTGAACCCATGGTATATATTGTTCTAGAACTATGGTAGCATAGCTTGATGTTTCCATATAGTATCAACTATTTTGATTGCATCATCATCGAAAGTCTCTTTCAGGTCTACAAGAAGTAAATGTTTGTTTTTATTTTCTTTAATGTTATCAAAAATGTAGTCCACTAATTCATCTTCATAAACACCCAAGTATTCATTTACTAGCTCATCGACAATTTTAGATTCTCTGAGTTGAGTCAATCTCTTCTGTAATTCATCATCCGTAAATGTTAATATTGAGTTATCCTTTCCAGATGAAGTAACTATATCTGTAGTCTTATTCTTGGATTCCCTTATTGAGGTTTGTAGATGCTTAATTTCCTCATCTGATTCTGTCTCACTTGATGAATAGATCTCACTAGATTTATCGATCTTGGTTTTAAACGCTAACTTGATCTTGATGTCAGATGTAACAGATATATTTTCATTTTGAGTAATAATTGATTTCGAAGCTTGTTCATTTTTGTCAAGACTTTCTTTTGATTCTTCAACTGATTTGGACATAATAGACTCTGTTGTTATTAATTTGACATGTGGGTTTAGTTCTCTATCAATATCATCCTTTCGTATTTCCTCTTGTCTGAAAGATGTATTATGGTCATAATAAACATCAGTACTCAATATTTGCAATTCTTTGTTAAATAGTGATCTGTTTGATGTAATAATGTCCAGGTAATTGGTACTTTCGAGTACTGAATGAGATAACTTTTTCAGATTTGGTTCAATTGATTTATTCAAATTATTCAGTAACATGAGATATCTCTGGTTCGATTCTTCCTTCTCTTGGGCTATAGATTTATTCAATATTTTCAAATCGTCTTCTTCATCTTCATCTTCATCCTCTTCTTCTTCATAATCATCCCTCGCCTCTTCTTCAGTGGCAGTAGCCGCCAATACTCCTCCTTCCATACTTTTGGTTGAATCAATTGGTGTTAAATTTCTAGTTTTTTTAATTTGGTTGAATATTTTATCAAGTTTTTGTTTACTCAATCTGCTTTCCTCCAAAGATTGTTTAATTTTCTTCTCTCTTTCGATTTTAATAACTTTTGTCCTAAAATCAATAATGTCTTTACATAATTGTTCGATTGAGTCAGACGGTATATCACTTAAAGTACCCAAATCAATTTCATAACTCTCTGGATGATCTGAATCTATTTTATTCTTGGTATCATTTGAATTAGGTACATTCTCCGATATTATCTTCACCAAAGTATTAATTAACTTTTCTTGAGATGTATTTGGAATGGGTTCATTCTTCAAATCTATTGAGTTTAAAAAATCTTTGACATTTGAGTCGTAATGCAATTCGCCTAAATTGATATCTTTGCTTTCTAGTATACTTTGAATCGATAGCAATGTTTTTTTGAATTCTATTTTGGATAAAGTCGATTTGAATCTTAAATAAACAATTTTTGAATCCAAGACCGCTGAAACAAAAGCTGACCATGAAAGAACATTATCATTTGAGATGGATTTAAAAATTGTCTCTAGAGTGATATCTGACAATGCGGTAGGTACACCCACTAGAGAAACTGTATATAGTTGATCAATAGTTGATATAGGATGGAATAATTTCATATTCTGATAGGATAATTTTTCAACATCATTATTATTAATATTATCATTCAAATTTTGTAAATTTAAATTATTTCCATTAGTTGAAGCATTGTTCTCACCAAGATGATTGGTATTACTATTTTTGCTATTGGAGGAAGCAACGTTTTCATGATCACGGTTAATCGATGTAGTTTTAGGTTTCTTTAAATCTAGTATTTTTTTAAAGTTTAATAAATCATTTTGTAGTATTGGAATATAACCTTTTTGTTGGGAATTAAGACACCAGTCCTGAGAGGAAGATAGATAAGCCTGTGGAGATACGTAAACTATATCTCTGTTTGACATGGTGTATAGTATTAGTGCTTTACGGTTGTTGATATAAGGTAAGACCCAAGAGATGCTTCATCTTTTTCTTTCTCTTTCTTTATAAGGTATAGATAGATATAAATTTGAAATTTTATAGCGTTGGCAACGGGGTTTTGTTTGAATTATATATATATATGAGAGTGAATAAAGTCAATGTTGGGGATCGAACTGGGGACAGACTCGTAAAAAACAGGTCAAAAAAAGTGGATAGATCTCCAAGAAGGAAGGAAAGAAGGAAAGAAGGAAAGAAGGAAAGAAGGAAAGAAGGAAAGAAGGAAAGAAGAAATGTTCTGTGAATATGGAATTATGCAATACCAAAAAAATTGACGTCACAGACAGGATTCGAACCTGCGAAGGTAAAACCCAATGCCTTACAGCTGTTTCTTATGAAATAGCAGGGCATCGCCTTAACCACTCGGCCACTGGGACGACAGCTAATTAGCAAAATTTGGTAACATTTTGGTTTTCATGGTCAAACATTTTTGCCTTTTCTTTTTCTTTCCGGGAGAAACGGTAACTATTTAGCTACGAGTCACGTGACACTTGTTTTTTGTGTTATTCTTTGTAAGAACAATTTGTGTATAGAAATTTGAGGCATTACGCTGCTGCTGTCAATTGGAATTGTAACATGAAATTGGGTTCTCTAATCTCAATATACCCTAATCTCTCTTGAGTATGTCAAATACCAACTATATTATTTATGCAATCCATAACCACTCGGGAAACCAGAGAGTACAAAACACAATAAGAAGATAAAATAAAAAAGGGTATCCCAACCAATTACTTACCATAATCCATCCACGAAGCAGCAGCAGCAACAACAACAACAGCAGATATATCTTACATAAACCCTAGCCAACCTTCCAAATTCAACACCTTCGAAAGTTGAAATTTCGAAACTCAAAACCCAGTCAACAATACGTAACGTAGCGTAGCAAGCAAGCAACTGAATTTCGTCTTTTTAGCATACATACACATACACATACCTCTCCTGTTTTCCGTTCCCAACAGTGGGACCCAGGACCTGTGATTTCAGCTGATCTTGTCTTGGCTTAGCTTAGCTGAGCTTAGCTTTACCTGTCTCACTTAAGTCTGGGCTAAGCTGGGCTGGGCTGGGCTGGTCTCACCACCCCTTCCCTTCCCCTAGCAAGACGCTGTGATCTATTGCTGTTGCACCAGCGGTGGTGGTGGTGGTGCCAGAAGAAGTCATTCAACAATGCACCCAGTCACACACTTCTCTCTCTGCCTCCCTCTCCCTCTCGTTCAAACCAAACAGATAATTAATTAGTGCGGGGGAGGGGAGGGGAGGGGAGCTAAGTGTTAGAGGTTTCGTCTCGTCTCGTCTCGTATCCTCTCTTGTGTTCAGCTATACAACACAACTCGGTACACTGGGATAGAAGGTTCTTCCCAACAGCTGAGCTACTAGTACACTTGCATACAACTCCTGTTTTCACATCCAACCCATCCCATCCCAACACAACTGCCTGAAACTCAAGTTAATACCAGACCAGACTTAAGTGAGGTCGAGTTGAAATATAATGATCTCGTTTACTAGTTGCAGAAGAAGCATGATTGATCGCAAAGGGGGGGGGGACGTTATGGGGAGGGGGGAAATGGCAAACCTAAAGCACAAACTAATAACTACAGACTATAGACTATAGAGCTAAGAGATGAGTGGGTGCGTACAAGAAGTTTCGTCAGCAAACTCAAGTCGAGTCAAGTCGACTCGACTTCTAACGTTGGTCCATGGTGTGACGAAGTAACTTCTGCTTCCCAAATCTCAAAAAGATAGGTAGATAAACCTTTAACCCCTTTTCCAAAAGATCAAGATTGATTGTTTTTTCAAAATTTAAAAGTATATAAATACTCGATATATACTTATACAATCTTCAAATCTCTCTTGTCACTAATTCTTTTTAACACTCATTTTATGTATAATACATACACAAATACATATACATATTCAACTCGAATACAACAAGTATTATACATACTAAAAAGCAAAACAACATCACATTGCAATTGAAATATTTTTCAATTCAATCACAATAAAATAAAATAAATTTTACAATCTCATTAACATACCTACACATTCACAATGGCAAGAACTAACAAATGGACCGTTCACGAATCAAAGGCTGACCCAAAGTACTTCTCAAGAAATGGTAACTACGGTGAAGACCCAAACAATGTGAAGAAGAATGGCTCAGGTAAGGGCAACTGGGGTAAGCCAGGTGATGAAATCAACGATTTGATCGATTCTGGTGAAATCCCACCTGTCTTCAATAAACCAAGAAGAGGCTCAAACACCCAATCTAATGAAAAAAAGTTATTTAACTTGCAAAATGTTCATGATTAATTAATGATTTTTATACTCTCTCTCTATCTCTATCTTTCTAATGACCCAACTCAATCTCACATGCTAACGTGGGATCATCATCATCTCTTTTTAACATTAAAGCATTTTTAATATATATCTATATGTATATATACGTATCTATTCTATATATATATATTAAAACATTTAATTAATGAATTCTCTAATGAAACTATATCGTTTTCGTCCATTATATGAAGATAAGATGGCTCTTAAAGTATTCTAATGACAAATTACTATTATTATTATTATCTATTTTATTTACCTACTCTATGTATTTCTATCTTTAGCTTCCTTTAATTAACGATACCCTTTTTAATGTTACGTTTAATATATCTTTCTCTTTGATCATTGATTCTTTCAACTATCAACTCTTTAGTCAGGTAATTAAATTTCTTACAATTGTTATCATCACTATCACAACCAATATCATTTATATTATATCTTGTGATTTCTTGATACTTTCTCTTGTCGTCATTGATCAAAATACCATCGACGTACTTACAACTCATAATGCTTAACATACGTTCTTTCAAACTCATATAATGAGTTTTGTCCTCCCTGACATTAATGCTGACAATTATTTTAGTCTCTTTGGGATTTTGGTCCTTTAATAATCGTAGCCTTTCGATATCACTGACATTAAATAAATCAAAGTCACCTTCACATATAACGATTTTATTCTTGTTTAATTCATAGCCACCTTTTAATATTATGTTCTCTTCATCTATCGAGGTCTTGAAAACATAACAATATGGCAAATGTCCTGTTTTATCACGGCCAAATTGCTCCAATTCTTCCAGTGTAGGCTCTTCCAATATATTAAACTCTAAATATTTATTTGGATTTAAAATTCTATCAATAATATCAGTGGTACTAACGTTTTTAGTTCTTTTAACTTCTCTAAATCTATTCAAATCCTTCATCTTCTGATAGCAATCCTCTCCAGTAGCTGTTAATGTGATGTCATCGCCATGGACAACATATTTGCAACCATATTGATCCATAACCTCTTGAGATGTAACATATGGGGCACTCTCAATAACTTCATCACACCATCTATTACTACGTGTATGTTCATACCTTTCAAGAGAATTCATGACAGGTTTAGCATCCTTATTATATTCGATCTCTTCATCATTGTGAACTCCACAGTACAACTTCCCATTCGAATTTTTTTCATTTCTAATAGTCTGTCTTGCTTGTAAAATTGCACCACAATGACCATGGTGTGTAAAATCAAAACAACCGTCTATCCAAACTTTATTATCATCCAATGCAATTGTCATCTTATATCAAGCAATATCACTCTGGTTGGTCTGATCCTTTATCCATAAACCTTTCCTTCATCAACTAGATTTCATTGATTCTTCTTATATTCAAATTTGGTATACGATAAATAATTTTTTTTCTTGCCTTGCATGGATGGCTGCAAACGATTCACAGCATAACACAGCTAAATAGTTTCAACACATACAAATTGTGATCTATAAAATATGATGCTGGAGAGATACAACTATATACTTTGCTACCTGAACATCAATCTACAGAACAAGTATCACACCACTGTGATCAGTTTCATCGTTCTACCAATCCAAACTTATTGATTCATTCATTTACTCTCTAGACTTTTTTGTTTGGACTCCCATTCACGAAAAGTTATTAACCTTTTAAACTTGTAATCCATAATCTTGTTCTTTCATCAATCATTATATTAGAAGTCTTATTGATGTCATTTAATTTTGAATGGGCACTACGTGAGTGAATACTAATTTGTGTTACACCAATTGGCCAAGCCACTGTACCTATACTTAATTTCATATATGATTGTAAACTTTGATTGATTTCATTATCTTGCTGTAAATGGTATAGTATTGTACTTACTGATATTAATATTTCTTTATTAATATCATTCTTACGTAACTTGATTAACAACGGTAATAAATTTCTCTTGGTTTCAAGAATTAAATCATATGAGTGACCGCTTTCTTTCCAATCTTTCAACAGTTTATGAACGTAAAGGTTGCATTTAATTGACAATTTAGATGAATTAATATTTTCAATTAAAATTTCATTAATGTTGATATTATAATCAATATCTTTTTCACTGTTTAAAATATCATTAATTCTACTTCTTCTACTTTTCAATCTTTCAATATTTTTGTCAATTCGATTTTGCTTCTCCCTTTCCAACTCACCTTTACCACTATTGATAAGGTTCACAGTTGTCACTTGAACCGATGTTAATGGTTCATCTTTGCAGTTATTACCATTTTCTACCACAGCTCGGTTGGCATTAGAAACATCAATCTCTCTTTTTTTCTTGGCTATTTCCTTCTGTAACAAACTATTCAAATTAAAATTCATGATACAAATAAATATAAATCAACAGATATATGTGTCCTTATATATTAATCCTAACCTTTCCGTTCCAACTCCAAATCTCATCTCTTCTGATCTCATCTCATCTCATCTCATTGCCTTTAAAGCTTTTCTTATGGTGAAAGGTTCCCTTTATGAATAGAAGTCTTCGATTTTACGCTATAAAATGGAATGGGAAAAAAATGGGAAATGAAAAATTATTTAAATGGATTAGAATGAAATACAACAAGAAATAAGTACTTTTACAACTGTTAAAAAGAGGGATAATATACGATAAAGTGCACTATCTGGTATATATCTGAGTTATATTTGATTGTATAAGTGAATTTATTGTTAATTTTTCAAGAGAGAATCAGAAATAAGCTTATAAAGATGTCAACTTCAGAATCGGTACCAACATTAGGGAATAATGTTGTTGAAACTAATAGAAACGATGAATATTTGTCCCAGGAAGAAGAAGTTTTCGATGGTAATGATATTGAGAATAACGAAACAAAGGTGTATGAAGAATCACTAGATTTGGATTTGTCTAGTTGTAGTAGACAAGTTTGGTTAGTTAGATTGCCAATGTTTTTGGCTGAAAAATGGAGAGATAGAAGTAATCTACATGGGCAAGAATTGGGTAAGATCAAGATTAATCAAAATGGTAGTAAGATTAAACTGGTGTTGAATGAGAATGATAATGATGCTATTCCACATGAGTATGATTTAGAGTTGACTAAAAAAGTTGTTGAAAATGAATATATTTTCACTGAACAAAATTTGAAGAAGTATCAACAGAGAGAGAGAGAGTTAGCAGCAGACCCAGAGAAACAGAGACAGGCATATTTGAAGAAGCAAGAACGTGAAGAAGAACTAAAGAAGAAACAACAGCAACAGAAAAGACGTAATAATAGAAAGAAGTTTAATCATCGTGTTATGACAGATAGAGATGGTAGAGATAGATATATTCCATACGTCAAGACAATTCCTAAGAAGACATCTATTTCGGGTACAGTATGTCACGAGTGTCAAGTCATGCCATCTATGAATGACCCTAACTACCACAAGATTGTTGAACAAAGAAGGAATATCGTTAAGAATAGTAACAAAGAAAGGATCACTACGTTGGATGAGACCGTTGGTGTTACTATGAGCCATACTGGTATGTCGATGAAGTCAGATAATTCTAATTTCTTGAAAGTTGGACGTGAAAAGGCCAAGGCTAATATTAAATCTATTAGAATGCCTAAGAAAGAGATTTTGGATTATCTATTCAAATTGTTTGACGAATATGACTATTGGTCTTTGAAAGGGTTAAAAGAACGTACTAGACAGCCAGAAGCTCATTTGAAAGAATGTCTAGATAAAGTTGCGACTTTGGTTAAAAAGGGACCTTATGCATTTAAATATACGTTAAGACCAGAATATAAGAAACTAAAAGAAGAAGAAAGAAAGGCCACATTGGGAGAGTTGGCGGATGACCAAGGCAATGCAGGTGGCAGTGCTGGTGAAAACGGACAACTGGGAGGAGAAGGACAAGACGGTAGTGGTAATGCACAATTACCTGGCAACGAAGCTGATGAAGAAGAAGAGATTGAAATGGAAGATATTGTATAGTGACATAGATGCAAGGGGTATAACTTTAATAAATAGAATAACAAAACTTAGTTTAATTTAGTATAATTTAATTTGAATAAATTGAATACCTAATTCAAATCAAATCAGATCAAATATAATATAATAATTTAGTTTGGAGTTTGTGTCTGAGCAGAGATGAGTCTTACTGTGTTAAGTAAAAGAGAAAGTGATTTATACAAGAATCCACACGTGACCAAATACAGTAAAAAAGGCTAAATTTTTGAAGTTGTGGTCTGAGTGACTGCTCCAACAGTACACCCGGTGATTTCAGTATTAGCATCCGTGCACCTACAGAACCTTTAAAATTATTTGTGCCCGTTTTTCTCTTTTCTCGCATTTGCCTCTTTCATCCTTTCCCTCGCCAGGACGGCTTTTTTTTTCAGCTCTCCCCAGAAAAACAAGAAGAGACCAATTTACCGAATCTCATCCATCCATCCACCCCTGCGCCATTGCACTGCCATC
Source organism: Vanderwaltozyma polyspora DSM 70294 (assembly GCF_000150035.1). Classification (NCBI taxonomy): domain Eukaryota; kingdom Fungi; phylum Ascomycota; class Saccharomycetes; order Saccharomycetales; family Saccharomycetaceae; genus Vanderwaltozyma; species Vanderwaltozyma polyspora. The sequence goes on from NW_001834666.1 coordinate 93,172, forward strand.
TTGTCTTGAATAGATGAAGACTGTAGTTTTTTCCAATGGCGTATATGCAGTCGCACGCACGCACGCAATTTCAATTTCAATTTCAGTTTGGAGCTCATCGCATCTCAACTTTTTTCACTTTTTTCCTTTTTTTCGAATTGGTTCAATTTTGTTCATGATAGATAGGTATTATGTTTATGGTGCAACTGCAATTGCAATTGCAACTGCAACGTAACCCACGCCAATTAGTTCTAATCTATATACTCTGATAGACACTATTACTCTCACTCCCCTACTCTTGTTCTTACTCTCACTCGTACTCTCTCACTCTTATGCAATACTCTAATCTAGACTAACTAAACCCAATATCCTTCATCATCTTGATATAATACAACCAAGAACATTCACAGACTTTATCCAGTGCTTACATATAACTTGTGCCCTCTTTCATGGTGTAATTTATATATATATATATTTACATATTGTCAGTTTTATTTATCAATAACTCATTTACTAGATCCTCCAATCTAACGGCACCAACTGCGAATTATTTAAAAAATGGCTAGAGAAATTACTGATATTAAATTATTCTTAGAATTGACCAGAAGAGCTGATGTCAAGACTGCTACTGTTAAGATTAACAGAAAGTTAAACAAAGCTGGTAAGCCATTCAAACAAACCAAATTCAAAGTTAGAGGTTCAAGAAACTTGTACACTTTGATCGTTAACGATGCTGGTAAAGCTAAGAAGTTGATTCAATCCTTACCACCAACCTTAAAGGTTAACAAATTATAATTATAACTAGCATTATAATTAAAATTAGAATTAGAATTAGAATTAATTAAATACATATTAATATTAATATTATATCATATATTATATTATATTGAATTAAATTGAATTAAACTATATCGGACTATATTGGAATATATTGAACTAAATTAAATTATACCTTGCTATGTTTGATCTCAATACGTCTCTCTTTACTTTTACCCTTTCCTGTACCTTTATTCTCGTGAGTATTCTCACTTGCTAATATTTCTCTTGTCTCCTCAGTGGTCACTTCAACGGGTTTCTTTAACTTGATATTATTAGGCGCTATAGTATAAATTATATCTTTGGTACTAAATGAAACTTGGCGAACTCTATCGGTTCCGTTCTTATCGACACTACCATCTTCTTCCATTTGTTCTGGTTCAACCATTATGCCTTCTTCTTCTCCCTCTTCTTCCCTCGTGTCAGTGTTCTCTTTGCCATTGCTGACGCCATTACCGTTGGTATTACTACCTTCTTCAAATGGATAGTTGGAAACCCTTATCAATTCTGCCGTTCTAATCCATCTTCTCCTTCTGGTATATTTGGAAAATGAATCAACTGTTGACGGTTTCTTCCATGTGTTATCATAGTATATATATCCATCATCAGAATTAGGAAAAGCAACTGTTTTGGCTTTGTTACTGGACAATTGAATCATACCATCATTAGTCATGTCTAATCTCCAAGATCTATCGACCCATTTCCATTTCATATTCTTCTGACTCTCAGGCAATTCAAATTCTTCAGGTGATAACGATGGATTTAAAAATTCATCTGTCCAACTTGACCTTTCATAACTTAACATACTGGGTGTCCATCCAATTCCAATCCAACGACGTTGATTCTCATATAATATATAATTAAATTTAATCTTATTATTTGTGGAACTCTCTTCACCATCTTCAATTATTGAATCTGAATTCATGCTTTCATTAATCTTTGATATTTTCTTAACATGGCTCTGTACTGTGCTTAATAAACTTGTATGTTTTGAGACACCTTCAACGTTTAAACCAGTTAAATAAAATAT
>NW_001834666.1:95096-141921 GCF_000150035.1 Vanderwaltozyma polyspora DSM 70294
AATCAAAAAATTGGGGGAAAAAAAAATGGCCGTAAAAAATTAATTTTGGAACATTTTTGAAATTTTAAATCTATAAATGGGCGAAAAAAATGAATTCAAACTTATACGTAAACTTATTTCATTATTTGGAATACTTCTTCCAATGTTGGATTTAAAGCCATTTTTTCCTCTACATATTGATTTAAGCCATGAAAAACCCCAAACCATGGCAACAATTAAAATTTGACCAAAATATTTTCGTAATAATTTGAAAATATATGACCTAAAGGACATAGAATATTATTAAAGATACACTTGCAATTTTACTTTCATTTGACCATGTAATAATACCTAATAAATAATCTGTCAATATCAGATATGGATATAATCGAATTAAACTTTTTGAAATAATAATTGGTGTTGAAGCTAACAATGGTGATGAAACAATTGATTTATGACCATTGTAGGCACCATTATTATATTTTAAAACACTTCTTAATGGGTCTTTATTATTACCGGATAAACCCCTTTTGTCGATCGAATTTGTTTGATCATCAAGTATCTTAGCTCTGACGGTCTTTGGATCATCACAACCATCATCGCCATAAACACCACTATTATTGACACTTTCTTTATTCATCCTTCTTATACAAGTATCCTTTAATTTACAGCAACTACAACTACAACTACAACTACAGCAACAATAACAATAACAATAACAACAAAAGCAACACAAATTATAAAATAATTTAAAGTACGCCAATATGATATATAATTAAAATAAATTGCTAATCTAATAATCTAATAGAGTACACTTCTTTATATATATATATATAAGGTATATAACTTCAAGTGTTCAAGAGTCGACAATTGACTCTTTAAGTGATATCGTGACACACTCTCTCTATCTCTCGTTATCCCTCTCCCTTCTATACATACATCAACTATATAGAATAAATCAATCACTTTTTAAGCATTGACCTGAACTGTATCAATCCATCTTGATTTACCACCGACTGATAATGTGACAAGAACATTTTACTGAAACTTCAACAAATTAGCAACCAAATTTAATTGATTCATCACCATAATCATCATTTAAATAATCAATCGATTTGTAGTACCTTAAAATTTCTACTAATGGACATTATAAATCATTGACTAAGGACAAACGATGGTATTACATGACAAGATTTTCGAATCGTAGAAATATAGAAACTATCTATAAATGGTTATAATAGCATCAATTTATCGATCGATCGATCAATATTCTTTTCATTATTCCTGAATCCAGATATATAGATTATATACAGATATATAAATATATATATATATATATATATATATATATATTTATATATAATAAAGTTATGGCAGGTAGTGTAACAATTCCGTGTCATCAATGTCCTTTTGTAGATATTCTTTATCAATTAAATAGTCAATACTTTTAATGAAGAGATTATGCTGTAATTGGAATCTATCCTTTACTATATTTGTGATTGTTGATTCTAATTCATTGATAGTCAATATTTTGTTTGATTTCATTTCTCTAATTACTGAGGCATTTACCTCTTGGAGTCTTTCTCTTTGTAATAATTCATCGTTATTATTGTTATTACTTGCATTATTTGATGAATTAGGCACTAAATTAACTGTCTGAATCTTAATGTATCTTGTTGAAGCTGTAAATGATTTATTAATTGAAAATTTATCATTTGGTGAAATATTTCTTGTTGGTGGTTCTTTGGTCAGAAGTTTGGCTCTTGGTGCTATTGATAGTGATAATAAATGACGTATTAGTTCTTGATTTGGTATATTTGTTAATTCTGATATTTTTTCAAGGCTTAATTGATCATATTCTTCAAATAATAAAAATATTATTGCTGAATAAAATGGCAATATCAAATCATGTTGAGTTTTATCAAATTGATAACTAACTTCAATCATGCTTAAAGTTGGTGACCATGTTAATGTTCTCTGACTATATTTTTTCTTATAAAATTTTTCAAAGTCTTCTTGAACTTCTTTAAGTTTAACTGGTAGAATAATTTCATTATTATCTTGATTATTATTGTTAAATGGCCATGATATTGCCGTCAAAATTTCAGGATTATAATTCAAGTTTAGATTTATCAATGAATTGGTATTTGAATTCGAATTTTTAAACGAACGCAATAAATCTTTTGAATTATTGATGTCCCTTAACATACCCTCCATTTTAGAAGTGAAAAAAGTTCCTAATTCCTCTTTAAACCTTTGTACTAACCATTTCTCAAGGTTAAATATGGATCTTTGTTGAAGTAACCTTCTTGAGAGAAATTTTCTATATTGTGATTCAAATACATCCTTCTCAGGTAATGTAATAAATATTCTCACATATTGGTCTAGATGATTTTTAGCTTCAGAGATAGCATTATTATCTTCAAGATTTTTCAAATAACTATCCAAATATATAGTAACCAATTCAGTATAAAGCAAAGAATTTTTGCACATATAACCTGAAAAAACACTTAAAATAATCTGTGAAAATAGTTGACTTGAATTTGCATCTTTATCTTGTAAATTCACATTACCAAAATCAAAATCATTTAGAAACTTGTCGTAGTAATTATAAATCTCAATTAATGACGATGCCCATTTGTTAGCTACAATATTTTTTTTCTTCATATTAGTGTCAATTATAATTGACTCTAAATCTCTCTCTATACATAATTTTAATGCTTCAATAATAGATACCATGTTTTCTTCTTTTGACGATAAATCGTATAGTTTTTGTAAAATTGAAGGATCATTCTCTTTAATGCAAAAACGTATATATGTTGGTAGGTCTTTTGATACTCGTTTCCATACTAATGATTCATCCAATGCAGATTTGATTTTCGATGCAGTATCGGTGTTTACAAATTTAATATCTAAGTCAAATTCAAATTTAGTTAATTCTTCTATATTTTTCAAATATTCTTTAAATGGTACATTTTCTAGAGAAATTTGTTCATCATAATATTTCTCTGACTCTACTACTAATGGATTTTCAAAATGGTTAATAAAATAATTATCCTTCTTCTCTTCGATGGTCTCTAACATTGAAATAATTTGTCTCCAAATATCAATATGGTCATTATTAATAGATTTCAAATTTCGAATATTATTAATATCAATTATTATGGCCTTTAACAACTGTTCCTTCGCTGGGTTTAAAAGATTAGTTTTAAATAATTCCAAACAGAGATCATAAATTTCTAATTTCTTATTCTTCTTGGAATAAACTTTATCCAAATATAATAAAACACTAGATAATGATTTAAAACAATTACATTCAAATTTCCATAATTTTGACATTTTCAATAAGTAATTATAGGAATCATCACTGTTATTGCTGTCGTCCTTAGGGTTATTGGCACCACTGTTCAAAACATTCTCTGAATACGCCAATTTAATTTGTTCCCTAACAAATTCTTCAATCTTTTGGTATAACACATCTGCTTTGCCTCTTACAGTTTGTAGATAAACAGTACGATATAGATCTTGATAGGATAATTCATTGACATCATTTTTAAAAATCATGCGAAATGCACTTTCCAAAGAAATCCACGACTCTTCAAAATCGCCACCAGACATTCTAGTCCTGTCTGGGACTCTAATCTTCATTCTCTTGGATGATAACATAACCCCCCTTATAATCCTTATTCTTGCTTCTATTGTTCTTTTTTATTTACCTTTAAAACTATAGCCTGTTCACCTCAATTTAGCAAAACTTTTGGCAATATATCTATCCCGACACCAATTAACTAAAATCAAAACTGAAACTTAGTATCAACATGCAAAATATACCTAAACCCACCAAATTATTGGTACCGATCACCTACTCATATACCTCAATTCTGTTCTTTTGCTGCTTTAAATCATCATCATCTCTTAAGCTTAAACATTTTCGAAATTTGGAAATATCTTAAAGCTTTTAGATATTCAGTTTTGATATTTTAAAGAGAAATTGAACAAACACTTGAACAAGACTAGAACCATAGGAAAGGAAGCCAAAGGCACTTGAGGAGGTACTTATTGGGATTTAGTTTACTGGAGTGATTTATTATTGTCTGTTTTATTTGGCTTTGTTTGTTAATGAAGCTTTTTTAATATTTCAAGAGGTTATTATATCTGTGTGAAATATTTTACATATTCATATATATAACAAATAATATTGGTAGGAATTGTCATTATTTGAAGTAGAAGAACTAGATAGTTAAGAATGGCATCTTCAGATATTTTTGATGTACTGAATATTCAGCAAAAATCGAAGAGTCCTACTGAAAGGACATCTTCTCCATCTCCTGCATTGATGGGTAAAAATGCTAGTAAACCTCAAGTTACTGGTATGCAAAGAGAATTATACAACTTATTAGGAGAAAATCAACCACCTATTATGGTTCAAGCCAATAATCGTTTTAAAGAAAAGATTAATATTAATGTCAAGCCTTCTCCTTGGACCCTGGCAGAATTTCAGGCAACTCCCACTTTAAAGTTTAAGCATTGGGTTAAAGGTTCAAGGGAATTATTAGGTGATGATATTCCGGAATCTTCATATACTAAATATAACAAGCATCTAACTATCCCATCATTCACGAAGGAAGAATATGATGTTTTTATGGAACCCAAAACTGAAACAACAAGTATAGTTGTAAGTGCAAATTCAGTATCAAATGAAGAAGAAAATAAACAAGATGATGGTGGGGAAGCAAAAAAGGTGGAAACTTCTGATCTAAGTGATGATACAAAGGATGCAGATGCAAAAATCCCTGTTGGTACTGATGATGAAAAGAAGCCATCAGAGACTGTAGAAGAAGTTGAGTTAAAAAAAAATAATAATTGGGAATTTGAAGAAGTGGATTATTTATTTGGCTTATGCAAAAAATATGACATGAAATGGCCAGTGATACATGACAGGTATACTTATAATGAAAGTAGAACCATTGATGATCTAAAAGAGGAATTTTATAAAGTTTGTCAACATTATTTTAGAAATAAAAAAGCAGATGATCCCCTATTAGCAAGCTTAAATTTTCCAAAAGAGAAAGAACTAGAGAGAAAAAAATACTTGGAAAGATTGCTAGCTCGTTCTGCAGCAGAAATTGCAGAAGAAGAAGCCTTGATCATAGAATCAAGAAAATTCGAGATGGCGGCAAAGAAAACATTAAATGAAAGGGAAAACTTATTAAGACTTCTAGATTCTCCAAACTCCAATCATTCAGTAGGACAATTTTTGACTTCTCATGGAATTTCACAACTCTATAACAGTCTGTTATCCGATAAATCGAGAAAGAGAAAGCACACCACTACGGTTCCAGAAAATCCATGGATGAAGCAGCAAGAGCAGTTTGCACAACAAAGACAAAGATTGCAACAAATGCATGGCAATAAACAATTACTTCAACAACAACAGCAGCAGCAGCAACAGGAACTACAGCAACAGCTACCGCCACAATCACAACAATCACAGCAACTACAGCAACTTCAACAACTTCAAAATCAAATCTTGGAAAACTCTGATTCAGTATCACCAAGGAAGACAAAAAAACAAAAGTTAGAGATGCAAACAGCAATGAAGAGAAAAGCAGAAAGTGCATATGCAGAACAATTATTACAAAATTTCAATAAGGAAGAGAAAAATTCATTAGGTGTAAAAGCTCATGGGGAGAAACTATTACCAGGACCATATATGAGATCGACCAAAATATCCACATTTAAACCAGCACTTCAAAATAAAGTGAATACGACAATGCAAGAATTAGGATTACCAATAAGACCTGCAATGTTAACCTCTAATGTACTAGAAAAACACGAAGAATTATTACAAAGAATTGTAACATTAACAGATTTAAAGAAACATTTAGATAAACTAGAGGCAGAAAAGGCTATCACAAAATAATAAATAATTAATACTAATTTCAAAAACAATCTCTAACAAATTTTATATAAAATATTAAATGCATATATATGTATATATGTACATATAAATATCTAAATAATCCAACGGTTATTGAAACGGGAAACAAAACCAGAATACACATATATATAACTAATGAATTAGATTAATAATTTTAATTCTAAAATAACCACCATAAACCATTCAATTGATTTAATGTCATTCTTTAAAGATATATTCAACTCTCTGTCACCTCCTCCCCTTCAACCCTCTCTTTAACAGCTATTAAAGATTGAGAATCAGGAACCTTTTTTTTCACTATAAGATAATGAAATATCAAAAAAATTAAAGAGACCAAATATAAAAATAAACAGATCAAGAAAGTTAGATAAGAAAGGTATAGAAAGTGGTTAGAATAGAATATTCTACAAGATATTTCTGTATATTATCAGTTCTTATTTGTATTGTTATTGTTATTATAATTTTAATTGAGTATAAGGCATTAAAATTTTACTGATATTATCAGTTATGCAGAGCAGTTCAGATGAATCAGTTAGGAATTCGAGTTCTTCTTTGGGTTCTTCTTCAGGGTTAAAGAGTCCAGTTGCTAATAATGCAAGTGTTGAAAGTACTGTTACAAAATTACTGATTTCTACTAAACATTTGTTACAGACGTTAACTCAATGGTCAAAAGGTGTTACTTCTGAAAAGACAGTTTCTGATGCATATGTTCAATTGGGTAATAATTTAAAAGTGGTTTCGAAATTTTTTAAGCATTTGGGAGTTGATGTTTCTGACTTGACTGATTTGCCAAGAAGTTTAAGAAAAGTATTGGAGAGTGCATTAAGGGAACCTCCTGCTGAGGTAACTTTGAATAAATATTTGCCTACCATTAGGGAAATTATTGTAACATTACTAGATAAGTTGAAAGTTAAACAAGCTGAATTGAAAAATATCAAACAAGAAAATTATCAAATTCAATCACATTCCCGTAATGCATCTCATTCTTCACTAAATTCTTCGCAAACTCATAGGAAAACAGAATCAGTTGTTAGTAACACTTCTATTAATTCTTCCACCAGCATTGCAACCAATAGCAGAACCCCTAGTATCTTCACAAATAAGAATAATAGCTCAAATGATAGCAAAGATGAAGGCACTCCAGTGTCTCAAATATATGGGACAATATATGCGGACTCTAAAAAAACTGAAAGATTGTCTGAAGATATCGATATTCACAGAAGGAGCAAAAGTCTTAATAATGAAGATTGCAGTAATGAAAATGAGAAGGAAAATGAAATTGAAAGAGAAAAGATAAATGAAAATGAAATTGAAAATGAAAAGGTAAATCAAAACGTAAATAAAAATGAAAATGAAATTGAAAACGTAAACGAAAACGAAAACGAAAACGAAAATGAACATTATATTAATAGAGATTCTAATACAGGTGATGAGTCTGAAAATGATGTACTACTTCAATTAAGAAATAGTACAAATTTGCAAAGACGTGCATCAAAGAGATTTTCTGCATATCAAATTGCAAAACTAACAAGTCAGTCTGCTACAGACGCAGGTTCTCCTATTCCACACTCAACTTATATGACAGCTACAGATGAGTATCAAGCAGGAAATAACAAAGATCAACCTTTCTCAACAGCATCTCAAGTACAAGCTGATTCTAATGTTACCACAGCTGGTTCAGAAAATTCAACACCGAAACAAGGATTTTTATTCTTAAGGGTTGGTGATAAAACAAAAAAGTGCTATACGCCTCTGCCGTCAAACATCAATGAGCTAAGATTATTGTTTGTTAAAGAATTTGCATATTCGCCTAAAAAGGACGTCTTTCCAGACATTTATATTAAAGATACTAAATTTTCGGAATATTTTGAATTGGATTCACATAACTTTAATGAGATAAGTGAAGGATCTGTGTTGGAGTTGCGTTCTGTCAATAATAATTTAAGCAAAATCGATCTAACTGAGGTAACTAAAATAATCAAAATGGAGATCTCAAAGTCGACTCAAAGCTTATTAAACGAGCTACAATCTTTACCTCTAACTGCACCACAATCTGAACCATCATCAGATCTAGGACACAATAAATCAGGAAATGGTGTGGATAAAAAGGGCTTACAAGATTTTAAAAGGGACCTATCAATATTAAAACAAATAAAAAGAGATGAAAGTAAATATTATCAAGATACTATTTCAAGTTTATTGGAAAAAATTAATAAATTTAAATCTTCTACCTTTGATATAAATAATTCATCTGATAGATCTTATATGGAAAAATCACAAACAAAGTTAGGAGATATTTCTGACTCCTTATTGACTAGAGTAGATGATTTACAAGATGTTATTGAAGTACTAAGAAAAGATGTTGCAGACCGTGGTGTCAAACCTACTAGAAAGAGACTGGATGTTGTTTTCAAACAATTAAAATCAGCTGAAGATGATCTAAGCAAAATGCAATCATTTATTGCGACTGAAAAACCGACTTGGAAAAAATCGTGGGAATCAGAACTGGATAAAGTTTGTGAAGAACAACAATTCTTAACTTTACAAGAGGATTTGACCTTTGATTTGAGTGAGGATTTGGCTAAAGCCTCCGAAACGTATGATCTGGTTAAACTGTGTTGTGAGGAACAAGAAAAGAATCCAAAAAAGATAAGAAATAATCCAATATTACCAATACCGAAACCAGGAACTATGAACCAAGTAAGAGATCAATTACTGGTTGAAGTACAATCATTAAATCCAAACCATGAAGGAAGGGTAGACGCTTTAGAAAAGGCACAAAAACTCTGGCAGATTGAAAGGGAATATAGAGATACGGATGAGTTTGAAGATGAATTAGGAAGCTTTGTAGAAAAGTCTAACTTCAAAAAGTCAGGAGGTATTGAGGAAATTGAAAGATTAAGAAGAGAGAAAGATGAGGAGAATTTACGTACTACATTTGGAGCTTTCTGAGAATGGTTATTATTTGAAATAAAACATTAAAGAAATATTACTGTTTGATGTTTAACTCTCGTATATGTATTTAGCATGTTTAAGTTTTCTACATTTTAAATAGGAAAGAGCATTTTTATACCTGTATCTGTTGGGCACTAATGTCCTAAAGAAAGTGACGTCGATTACTGTTCGAACACAGTTCAAAAATTCTTGATTATCTGACAGTTCAGGAAATGTATTCATGGTGGTTTCTATAATACTTTCCATGAATCTACCAAAATCTTCTTTAATTATTTTTTTTTTCTCAAATGCTTTTTTATAAATTACTGACACGTTCTTGGATACATGATATAGTTGCATAAGTACAAGTTTGGTCCTTGAAGGGTATGGAGAGGTAATAGCATAGCTTAGACGCATTTTAAAAAGGGAATTTAATCTTCTATATATCATTTTCGGTGAGGTTAAATTGATTAGCGGGACATTAAATTCCTTAGAATGCTTCCAGACATTTAAGGAATTGATACAAATATTAACTGCACAAAAGCTAATGATATTCACTTTTTTAGAATTTGTAGAATTGTAAACTATTTTATCAGAATTCAGAATAGCACCATACTCTTTGAATCCGTTTGTACACAAACATTTCAATTCCATAAATTGGGACTGGCTCGTTGTAATTATCAGGAAATCATCCGCTAATCGTAGAACTATTGAATGTTCTCCGCTAATTTGTCTAAATATTGGGTAATATTCAAGAAGGTCATCATATAATAAGTCTACTAGGAGAGCAGACAATGAAGAACCCTGAAATAAACCGTCTTTTCTTAGATAACATTTGTCCCCATATACCAGTGATGTTTTAAATATTTCTGTTTTGACAACTTCTAATAAGTCTTCTTTTGAAAAGAAGGTTGTCTTAACATTATCGATATAAATTTCTGAATCTTTTGGTTTTCTACTACCATTTACAATAAATTTTGTTTGTAAAATTTTCTTATTAAGATCATAAAACGATTGTGACCTTACATAAAATCCCTTCTCACATTCCAGTAACTTTTGCAGTACTTCAATCAATTTTATTCTAGGCAAGCTATCATAACAAGATTTGATGTCAAACTTTATTACATGTAACACCGGGAGAAAGCTAAATTGCTTTAATAATTGCCTTTCGAATAAGTTTATGTAGTCAGAAATTTCTGATGTAGAATAAAGCTTGTTAAAGTGGGTTTTTCTACAGCTTCTAAGATATTCTAAAATTGCCTTCACAGGTTCGATTATATTCTTGTTGTTTTCCTTATAAGCAATTAGTTCATCGGAATCCATACCCTTTAGTGGAATTGCCAACGTACGAAACTCATCTTTTGCACTCTTTGGAATAACCCTCAATTTGCTGTGATTATATTCTGACAATGTGTAGCTCTCATGGTTTTTACAGACAGAGTTTTCAATCATATATTCTGAAAAGTATCCATCTAAAAACTTCATTGAGATTTTATTCCAGACGTCATGTCTGAAAAATATTATTTCAATTCCAGATGATACATTAGTACAATAAAAAAATGTCGAGATAATATTTGGAACTAAAAAACGAAATATCCATGAGGTGAATTGGTGGATTATTAGTTTTAATTTATTAAATTCAGGCAAACTTAATTTCTTCCCAGATGTAAAAATCTTAAAATCGTTGGTTTTTAATCCCTCTACTATTTCAATAAACGACATATTAGAATACATTGGCAGATTTATTAATTTCGATATTTTTGAAAATAAGTAGCTTTTATTTTTAGATGATCCCAAACAATCCTTTGGTAGTAATTTCTCTAAAATTACTATTAAAAATCTGTTCACATCCTTTGGGTTAATTTGTCTTTCTAAATGAGGTATTTCTGGGTCAGTATTTGCTGGACAAATATTATTTAATATATTAAGGTACTTTATTGATTTTTTATGATTTGATACTATTTGACTAAGCATTTCATTAATGTTTTTTTTTAACAACCTTGAGATCTTCATTAAAGTTGGACTAAAAATCAATTCTCTAAGTTCATCTATATGACCAACTTTAGGTAAAATATTGTAGTATCTAAATTCCCATGAGTTTTTATGCAAATAATTTTTAACATTTATTGGTGAATACAATAAATTCAATAAATATTCCCCATCGGATGAAACGATGGGTTTAGTTGGTAGTTTATTCTTCATATTCATACGATTGCCAATTACTTGCATAAAAGTGTCATCAGTAATGAGAATAACCGTAAAATTAACTAATATATTAACAAAATTCGAATTTCCAATTAGATTACGTAAAATCTTCCAAGTGGAATTATTGATTATCTGTACATTGCTATTTACCGATTCACAATGTAATGCTGTCGTCACATCAAAGTTCTTGGCTAATCTATATCCATATGTTAAGACATTATTAAATAATTTGTTCTTTAAGAGAAATACAATTGTTTCATCTATTATGGCCTTATGCTCTAAATTCGAAGAGGGAATTTGAGGAATACCAATGCTTTCAGAATTCTCAATTATTATACCAGAAAATAGAAAATTGTTAAATCCAGTTAAATGACCACTTAATAGTAAATTTTCGAATTCAATACTTTTATTCTCATCGTTATTACAAATATGTGAAATGTATTCATATAAACTTTTCATTAACTAAAAAGAGGTTTGATCCCTTGTTAATACTTTAATTCATTAAGCTGGAAATGTAGTTTGTTGACTCGACTATTTGATATATGAATATATAGATATATGCATAAATATATCTATAACTGAAACCTTCAAGTAAGATCTGGATAGAAACAGTATGAATAACTTTTTGTATGGACTATTTGGATTTTTGTATGCGCGTAAATATTGACCAATTAAGTGGGTTAAGTGTATGACAAAATTTAACAATTGATATACAACTAATAAAATAGAATACTGCTTAATAATTGTTTAAAATATTGACCGCATTAATGAAAAAACAATTTAAAACTGGAATGGTAGTCTATGTTAAATATCTTGTTTTTTATCTGATCTAGTATCATAGAAACCTTTGAACTCAATTCATCAAGAATAAGAGATATCAAGTTAATTCTATTAAACATGCCCTCTTGGTCAGGAAAACTGTATATTTATATATAGTATATGTTATTACTTGAAGAAAACATTAGATTTATTACTAGAGTCATTATTTATATTGAGGAGTATTAAATTTTACTTTAAATTATTAATATCATAATTATTGACACTTTTATAAATGAACCAAACTATAACAAATTCTCAAACGCCTCAAAAAAATATTAAATAATTGGAATACTAAAATATGGTTGTTTGAGACTCACTTGAATTTTATTTCTCTATTAGTAGGGAAATGTTTCATTTGTTAGGTGAAAGTGACCTGTATATTTATTTAGAAATTTGTTCCTTGGTGCTTTTATTCAGATACTTTGGTCGAAAGCTATTAAAATGTTTAAATCTAAATAAAAATATAAAATAAATTCTCAATAATTGCAGTCATATTTCTTGTAAAATATAAGTTATCTTTTCCAATTAAGATGCAATATGAGGCACCAAAGTCCAATGCGTCACATAACCTTATTATTTAGTGCACTAAAGATACTTATTTTTCTATATAAAAATAATGAGTAAAGTGACTGAAAATATCAATTATATATATCACATTATATACTTGGAACTAGGTTTCCAAACAAAAACTGTGAATAAAATACCTGGTCAGTAATTTGCTACGTTACATACCCTTATGTTTTTCTTTGGTTTCCAGGTATACCAATTTACATTCCATGTTTATTCCAAATATCAAAAATAAAATTGATATTTGCATCATAATAAGATTAGTCCATAGCAATACTTGAATACTCCTGAATTTCATTCAAATTAATTTAACAGGCCATGAAATAGAGATGTAAATATAAACCAATCATCGAATGCAATTATTCAATATAATTAGTGAATGACACTTAGAGGAGGTTTGATTCGGAAACATATTATTAACAAATCCATTGATAATTGTGAATGAATATTTTAGTAGAATAAAATAAAGCTTATTATCAATTAATAAGTAAATATACTGCAGACCACATGGTTTCTGGATGCAAGGAATCTGATGCAACCAGATAAAATTCATAAATGATTAAAGGCTCATATTGGATCATCTATATCATTAGATATCATGGATTTATATTTTTTAATAGTTTCAAGTGTATCTGTAATATCAGCACTACTGTTCCCATCAGAGGTATCATTATTTGATTGAAGGATCATATCATTTAACTTTTTAAACTTTACTGTGTTTTCTGATATCTCATCATCTAGATTTTTGAGCTTTATATTCAAAATCTGATCGATAGAATAGAGATGGTTAATTAGCTCCTCTAAAGTAAAAGTTTTTGATGATTGTAAATCTTCTAACTCTTTAATTTGAGTTTCTTTTGTTCTTGATATGAATGAACGAACCTCTTTAGAAATATTTTCTCTCAGATGTGAATCACGTTCCATGAGATGTTGGTACCATGATTCAACGTTACCATCTAAACTTTCTGATTCTATTCCAGTATCGGAAATTAGATCCTTAAACTGTTGTAATGTTAGATGACTTGTTATTAGAGCCCCAGAAAGATGTTGTTCTGTAAGCTGCTCAGAAGACATAGCACTGCTTCCAAATATCTCTATTTGACTACTAAAACAAACCAATTAATAGATCTTTCCAACTAGTAGGTAATCTTGAAAGATATACTTCCAACCATTTCATTATTATCTTTGTCTGCGTTCTTTACACTTTTATATTTCTTGATATCGTTATTTACTTAATACTTAAATTGTATAATAAACGCGTAAATGAAATTTGTATCAAAATATGATTAAGTAATTTTATTTCAGATGTATTTTATAGTTAGATACTAATTACATGTATTAAATATATATCTATGATTTATAAATACAGTATTTTCCAGTTAACAAATCCACCTGGAAAGTTCTGACAATAATAATATTAATAATAACAGTAATAATACAGTATGTTAAAATTTCATGCACTTAAATTCTTAATGTGGTTTCTAAATCATCCATCCTTCTTCTACCTCTTCTTCCCATTCTATCTGATTCTCTCTTCAATCTTCTCATATTTCTTTCCTTTTCAATCTCACGTCTTTGGATTTCTTCAGGAGTTAAGGCTTCGACCTTTGGACACCAATCTGCACCCATACTGTCTAGATCTAATCTAATACCAGATAAATAACCAAACGCTGTGCCATTTGGAACATGATCTTGATTTAGCTGACCTTCCATCCATTCTTTTTTAACACGTATTAGGTATTCATGCAAAGCGTGCGCTATAGCAGGCATATACTCTCTAGTTAAGCCCAAATCTTTGACTACTGTTTCGGCAAACTTTTCTGGAGATAAACTTTTATCATTTAAGTTCCATTGAAAATTATCTTCATAAAATCTATTTTCTAAGTTACATGTTAAATTTATTACAACATGCAAGTCAGGTACCACAACACTTGCAACAGTTTCATGTTCTTGAATTTGTTCATTAATAGTAGAGACGATTTGGGAATGCAAATTATTTGAATTTGGGAAATCTAAATCCCTACAATATATTGTAGCGAATTCATCTGGTGTTATCGAATGATCGTTGATATTCCAAGTAAAATTATCAATAATGGTATGGCCACTTTGCTCTAAGTTCAAAGATATTGGGATCATAATAGGCTCTTGTTGTTTTTCCATTGCAAATGAGGAGGGTACATTTAGTCTATAAGGGGTAGCAATTTTGCTTTGTAAGAATGTTTCTCTAATTTTAGGATATCTTAAAATACTAATTTGTTCATCTTGATCTTGAATATCAGGCAAGGCACTTTTCAACGCCATTTCTTCTTGATTTAAATTTTCATCATTATTACCTTCATTGTTGTTTCCATCATCTGGATTATTGTTGTTATTAACGTTATTATTAGAATTATTACTATCATCGTCACCATTATCATTATTGTTAATATTACTGTTAGCTACATCGTTCATATAGGCATTTTGATTATCTTGGTCGAATTTATTTAAACTTTTGATATTGGCATCACTATTATCTTCACTACCAATATTATAAATGCCATTATTAGCGAAGTTTCCATTAATATTTGTGTTGCTATTGTTGGCAGTAATATTATTAATATTGTTACTGCTGCTTGAATTTATATTACTAACATTAGCGTTGTTATTAATAGAGGTAGAATTGATGATGTTGTTATTATTATTAATGTTATTATTATTACTACTATTATTATTATTATTATTATTATTACTGTTATTAGTGTTGTTAGTGTTGTTAGTGTTATTGTTGTTGTTACTATTATTCACGCTTGAATCCAAACCTCTAATATTAAATTCATCGAATATATCTGTATCAACTTCGGCGTAGTTGACAACCTTTGCTCTTTTATGACCTCTTGTTGGCTGAGCAGTCACAAATAAAGGAACGTCTTCATTTCTAATTCTATTATGAAAATTAGTCAAATAAGCTTGAGGCAACATCTGTTGCTGGGGATTCTGGTAGAGTGAGAACTGTTGATGTGATTGCTGAGACATTGTTTAATTACCAAAAATGATCTAAACCTACTGCAGGCCTTGATACACGTATATATGTATATGTGTATATGTATGTGTGTTTGTATATCACTACAACGTACTAGTAAAGGAACAAATACATGTAATTATATTCCATGTTATCATTATAGTTCGAAATTGATATAATGGAGAGTTTATAGCTATGATATGAATTTCTTAGATTGATTGATTGTATTTGGATTAGAATCGATGAAATGAAGGTGAATTGAAAAAAGATGAAATTTGCTGTTTGTTTGCTTGTTTGTTTGTTGGGAGCGATGCGAAGAGACGACAGAAGGTACAGACCGGGTAATCTTCTCTTTTTTAGCACTTTTCCACTTTTACATTTTGCACCAATACATACCATACCATACCGCACAGACAGACAAACAAATAAATAAGCACGTGACGCACGACAGGACAGACACAAAAGTCCATCTAATAGTTGGTGTTACCCTCTCTTTCTCTTTCTGTTGCCATCATCCATTGCCAAGCTACACTGTTGCTGTAGCTCATCCACTCTCTGTCTCCCAGCCTCGTCTCTGGTCACTTCCCATTGCTCTGAAACAAAAACCAGAAAGAGAGACAGAGACAGAGACAGAGACAGACGCATACTGTTGCAGGAAATACCAACCAGAATACCAGAACCCACCTAGCCATACTTGCTCTCTCTGTCGTGTTGCCAAACCAGTTTTGTTCTATCACGCAGACAAATATACATAAACGTGTACTAATGCTAATGCTAATGCTAATAGTGCTTCTACTCCGTCTCCACGTCAGAATGTCTGCCCTTTGAAATTTATCGAAACCATTGAATTGCAGTCAATACCAACACCAATTGTATCGCATTGATTGATTGATTGATCCATCTAACTCTAGCTTACACAATTCTACATTCAATTAAAATTCATTACTAGTTCTACTACCTGTTCCCTACTATCTCTTTTTCACAGCTTCTTCATTTCCCATCTCAGCTTATCCATATCATATCACAATTCGAATTCACTTTCTAATTTTAATTCGCAAACTTTATAGCAACCAAAAACTTGTTCTTGTCATATATATATAATTATATTTATATATTGAAATATTATCATCGTGACTTGCTACCTCTGTTTTATCATCTATTTCAGCTAATACCATAATACCACACCATCTTATTATCCATTCAAACCTTTATTGTTAATAATGTCTTTTACCGACTTTTCTAAAATTGAAACTTTGAAACAATTAAACATTTTCTTAACTGATAAATCCTATGTCGATGGGTATGTTTAGTTTTGTTTATTTAGTTTTTTCTTCTATTGATCCCAATTCAACTGTGGTATTATATCGCTATTATCTAGAACTTTCCATAGAATTATCTATTACTGGCGAAACCATACAAGAAATATTTTATTAGACGTCATAATTCCAATTATAAATTATCAAATCAAATCAAATCAAATCAAATCAAATCAAATCAGACCAAATCAGATCAATCCAATCCAATTTAATCTAATCTAATCTCGTGGTTCATATTTAGGATGGAAAGTAAGGCACAATTATTCCATATATGTGTGACATATCAAACAAAGTAATAATAAAATAAAATAAAGAATTCAATTACTTTCAGGATTATTCTGATTCAATTATCTTTTTATCAATCAATGTCCAACTGATTGATAAGCACACATAAAGTGTCTTTCAGTGTACTTTGGATGGATACAAATTAAAAGCCAGTTCAAATTCAATATTAATATCGAATTTGGATTGGAATGAAACCTTTAATCTACCATGGATTAGATATGAATTGGAATTCAACTTTTATTGGAAGTCAAGAGAAATTACGGTCACTTTTTTTGAACAAGAATTATACTAACTAATATTTTTTAATTTTTTTATTGCTTATTAAAATTAGTTCTTCTGCTTCTCAAGCTGATGTAACTGTTTACAAGGCTTTCCAAAAAGCTTACCCAGAGTTTACCAGATGGTTCAACCATGTTGCTGCTAAATCCGATGAAGTTGCTACTTTACCAACAGGTTCTGTTCCATCTGCAACTGCTGCAGGAGAAGATGACGACGACGTTGATTTATTTGGTTCAGATGACGAAGTTGATGAAGAAGCTGAAAAATTGAAGGCTCAAAGATTAGCTGAATACAATGCTAGAAAAGCCGCCAAACCTCCAAAACCAGCTGCTAAATCTATTGTCACTTTAGATGTCAAACCTTGGGATGATGAAACTGACTTAGAAGCTATGCTTGCTTTTGTCAAAGCCGTTGAAATCGAAGGTTTGACTTGGGGTGCTCATCAATTCATCCCAATTGGTTTCGGTATCAAGAAATTACAAATTAACTGTGTTGTTGAAGATGACAAGGTCTCCATGGATGACTTACAACAATCTATTGAAGAAGATGAAGACCACGTTCAATCTACCGATGTTGCTGCTATGCAAAAATTATAAGAAAGTTTGTCAATTTCTATTTGAAACATCAATCAAATTTTTATTAAACTTATTCACTCTACTATTTCTTTCCCCTTCCATTTCTTTAAATATATTCCAACATCCATCTTCTTCATTTAGTACTAAACTTCACTTAATTTAATATATTTTTAGTCGTTGTAGAAATGGTAGAAAATGACTTCAATCAATTTTATAATATATGACAATACCTTTATAAATTGTTTTTTTATTAAAAAAATATTAATCAATTAAATAATACCCAATCAAAGGTTCTAATCCTACTGTTATTACTATATCATCTTAAATAGTAGAGCCTGTCATATAAAGGGAGTAATAGTATTTATATACTTTTTCTTCTAACCTTAAATAGCACCGTCAATTAATTATCATACAAAAATTCAACTTCCTAGGAAATGGAAAAATAGAGCTAAAATAAAGGAATGGAAAAAAGAATCAGCATACGAACAGTATTGATTGTTATAGATGCATCCATATACAATAATTATTCTATATTAATTTTTGAATTATAATAATCTTAATATTGACCTTCACTGATAGTTAATTAGGAGTAGTTTCGATCTCCATTTTAAAATTCTTACTACATTATAATTATTATGAATCATGACGACGTTGAATCATCAAATATAAACCAAGATAAAGGGGAAGAACTAAAAGTAAAGCAAAATGATACATATTATGGTATTAGTGATATGACAGAAAACAGCAAAATACACACTGCAGATACAAGTGTAATTGAAAGCTCTGTTGCTAATGAGGAGGTACCAGATCAGGATCTTGAAGTTTCAAGAAATATTTCAAGATTTATTACTTGGTCTACATTACCCAATATTTATACAGCTATTGGGGCCTATGGAGGTCCTTCTGCTTTTATAGCTACTCTTGGTTATTATGTGATTGGGACAACTAAGGGGACAATTTTAATTTTTAACTCCAAACAATATTTGAAAGCAATATTGATACCAAAATTATCATATGATTCTAGTTCAAGTCATTTAAAATCACCTGTTTCAACAATTGCCATTAGTTCAGATGGGACCTACTTGGCTGCATCTTTCAAAACAAATGATATATACTTATGGGACTTGAATTCCAATCAGAACAACACTCAACACAATGTTTCAGTCAGTGATACATCAATCGTGCCATTGTATGCTATATTACACATCGATGACCATATATCTAATGATATTAATGGATTAGGATTCTTAGGTACAAGGCATACCGCATTGATAGTCAGTGACAACTCCGGAACCTTGGATTTCCATGACGCTTATAGAAACCATATATGGTACCTAACGTACAAAACCAAAAATTTAGTTAAGTTAGCATCAAATGAGAAATTACTTTGCTCAAAAACTGCACCTCAAGGAGAAATTAAAACTGAATTCCATCTTGTTGCAATTCTAACCTCAAAGAAATTTGCAATCATCTCCACAACCCCATACCTATCGACAGTATATCTAGAAAACATTTCCAAAAATTGCATTTCCAATAGTTTTGTTAATAATTGTATCTCATGGAATAAGAATGGCATTAATGTTGCATATTCGATTGGCTCCACAATGGTGGTATTGGTCAGTGACATAAAGAAGATAAATGTAGTACATGTACCTAAGTTCAACTTCAAATCATATACATCAAAATTTGACGAATCAATCCTTTCAATCTTTTGGATTTCTGAGACCATTGTTGGAGCCCTAACGATATCACATCAGTTTTTTATTGTAGATTTTAAAAGCACGTCATGTACCATTTCGTCAGTAGATTTATTAGTACAAGATATGTTAATTCCACCAGATAAGAATTTTGCCATTAATGACAATAAGATTTTCCTGTTAACAGGCTATACCTTCAAAGTAGGCAAATTCATGACATGGTCAGAAATCATACTAAATAGAGTTCAAAATGGAAAATATTTTGAAGCATTAAAATTCGTCGAGGCCTGTTTGCAACCATATTTCCCCTTATCTCTACTTTTTAGACTAAATGAATCTCTAGAATCAAGACAGGCACAGTTAAAATTACCATTCCTAAATCTATCATTAGCTTCTATGCGATTTATCCTTAAAAGAGACGAGACAAGTTCTGATGAACTATACAGGTTGATGACCATTATACTAAGGGTTGCCAATATGTTCAAAGATCTAGAAGTACAAGATCAATTAAGAACTTCACTGTTGGAACAATCCATTGAATTTTATGGTAAACAGAAAGGTGGAGATATAAGTGTATTTTATGATGTTATTATAGAAAATTTAAACAATGGTACACTGAAATCTCTCCCGGCTTCAGTATTTCAATCAGTTTTACAATATTATGCAAAAGAGGGAAGGAAAGAGCAAATGAAAAACTTAATAATCATTCTCGATCCATCTACTCTAGATGTCGACCTCGCTGTAAGAATTTGCAATGAATTTAAACTCACAGATACATTGATTTATATTTGGAACGTTATTTTCCAAGATTATGTAAGCCCTTTTATCTCATTCATTTCAAGTATTTCTCAATTACACAATAAAACCTCAATATTTCCATATATGAATGAAGATGAATACAAAAAAGTGTTTGAATATATAAAATCAATAATCCGAGGAATTCAATATTCATCTAATGAGGCCGTGCCATCAAAAAATATGTTACGTTCTAAACTAGAGTTGAATTATATACTTTTTAATGCAACATTAATCGAATGGCCATATGGAAGTTCAGAAAAATTGCATACTTTAATCAATTTTGAAGATGAACCAGTTTACCCATATTTCAATCTATTACTTCGTTATGACTGCGCTGGGTTTCTTGATGTGCTATCCGTATTTTTTCAAGAGGACGAGCTTTTGAATGAAGATAGGTTTGAATTATATCATAACGAACACCAAATGTGGGTTAGTCGTCAATACATAGTTGATATCATTATTGATATTTTGAAGGATACAAGAGATCATTTACAGAAATATTATTTGGCGATATTTTTATCTAAAAATATTCCCAGTTATCCTCAGTTTATTAAAGTTTCAAATACTTTTTTGGAACTAATATCTGACACTATAGTAAATTCAATCACAGACGAATTGCATGATGAACTTGAGATTTCTTTAGAATCACTATTAACTATTTATGTGCCACCCAATTTAAACAATTTTATATCAGAAATAAAAGCATTGAACTTTAATCGTATTCTGTACAAAATGTTTACCAAGACTCATCAATTTGTCGAATTGTTAAATCTTTTAATTTCATCAAAAAATATTGAGTACGAATATGGAAACAATTGGGTAAAAATAATGTTAAATATACTGGAAAAAACAGAGAATAATTCACTTGAAAGGGCGCGTCTAATACCCTTTTTGTCAGAAAAGTTCGATGTCTTAGTTGAAAAGATGGGTGTTGAGACTTCCGTAGAAATTTTTGGTAAATTTGATAATCTCCTTCATTTAAACGTTAAGTTGCTACAAAATGAAAACACCCAACTTCAATATCTAGAAAAATTATTCGATGGACATGTTTCAGTAGAATATATTCCTCCTGAACTAAGAAAACAGCTCCTATACTTATCTTGCAAGTTAAAGAACACTAAAGAATTAATTCTATGGATCCAAAATTTGGAGGTGTCGACGACAGAGCTACACGAAATGCTGCATTATGTAGAGAATGTAAAGGATCACGAGATAATAGCCGCTTTACAAAAGAAACTGAAAAATCACATTGAGGTTGTAAATGAGATGATTAAGTGTATTCGAATATGGTTCTCGGAGGACAAAAACACACCTGATGATCTTTCATATTATATTGAGACTGCTGTATTATCAGCCTCAAGCTGTTCAGGTCCTGAAAAGGATTTATGCTGGTCTCAGCTAATTGTATGTCTTATGGTATTATATGGGAAACTTCCAACAAATAGCACCAAAAGAGACCTTTGCAACAAATCTTTGCAACATCTTTTTATTAATTTGGCCATGACAGAGACTTCAAAATCGAGTGAAAATATAAATGAATTTTGTCATATATTAACCTCTGTTTTAGAAAATCAAGATGTGATATTCATAAAGGCAAAAATTGTCAGGGATTTATTAGAAGATATATTTAATTCTTACAAATTAGAGAAAGAAATATCCAAAGTAGTTGCTCAAATCTTGGAGGTAAGTTCATTTGAAATTATGCATCAGTATAAGGATAAATTAGAGGAAGGATGGGTATTAAAGGAATATGTATGTGAGATTTGTGGGAAATTTATATGTGGGAGTAATATTAATAACTCAATATATCTTTGCTGGGAGGGGAATAGGAAACAAGATGTCACAATTGAAGATAAGGAACCAGTACATAAAGAATCGTTGATTGTTTTCCATTGTGGCCATGGATTTCATAGACAATGCCTACAAAATCTGGGGCAAAAATCTAAAAACTATCAATGTCTAAGTTGTCAAGGCAATTATAATAAGAAACAATAATGATTTATTTTATATGTAACATCAAGGTTTTTTTCATTATGTACTATAAATATTAACTTAAATATTCTTTTTGTGAATATTAATAAAATAGCATATGCATGCATCTCATTATTTTTAAATCTCTTAAAGCATTTTCTATTTTCATTCTATTTTTCTTCGGTAAAAAATATTTCGACCTAACAATTCCTAATAAAATTAACTTAAAAAAAATCAATGCACTATCTAGCTAAATTTCATTAAGATTAATAGAAAGAAAATGAAAGTAAAAAGGCATTAAATACATAACAGATTCTAGCAATATGACAGACTCTGATTCTGATATTGAATTGTATGTAATAGTTTAGAAGGTTTTCTGCGCAACTTTCATAAAAGCTTACTAACATGCCAAGACCAGAACTTTATCCTCTCATGCCTTAGCTGCTTTACAAGAATTTAGAAATGAAGAAAGTGAGCGTCAATCTGAATTCCAAAAGTTATATAATAATGCTGACGACGAATTTGAGAAGAAAAAAAGGGAAGAGGGTATGAAATTATTTAAAGAAGATTGGCAATTGTCTCAATTTTGGTATAGCGATAAAACAGCTGAAACATTAGCTGAAGCATTGGTAGAAGGTGCAAATGAAGATACTGTAATAGCTATTGTAAGCGCACCTTCTGTATATGCAGCAATATTGAAATTAGACCCTTCAAAAGTTCTCACTGAACATATTTATTTATTTGAATTCGATAAGAGATTTGAATTATTGGCAGGTAAAGAACATTTTTTCTTCTATGATTTCGCTAATCCGACAGAGTTTGATGATAAGTTAAAGGGGAAAGTTGATAGACTTTTAATTGATCCACCATTTTTAAACGAAAATTGTCAAAAAAAATGTATGTGTAATATATTTTGTACTTTATTATTTTCTATTATCTTCAAGAGATTACTAACAGAAATTATTATTCAAAACTAGCTTCTATTACTGCACACACATTGTTAGCCAAAAATGATGGTAAAAAGACAAGACATGGAGTTGAAAAACATCGTTTGATTTCATGTACTGGGGAAAGAATGGCCAATATTATCAAAGAGGCGTATCCTGATACAAGAATAACAAATTTTTATCCAGAACATGGTAATGGTCTAAGTAATGAATTTAGATGCTATGCCAACTTTGAATGTTCTCAATGGAAATTTTTAGAATAAATATTGTATAACTCTAATAAATCACATATAGTACTTTTCAGTTCTGTTATATAATTTGTTTATGATGTCTTGCACGTGTTCATTTTTCAATTTTTTGTTTTCTTGTTTTATTATTTTAATAAATTTGAGTTAAAATAATTTCCTATTTCTAAATTAATAATTTTTCCGAACAGATATTAACGATTAAAATTAAAGATAAGAAAGTATGAAATGTTTCAATTCTGTGATGTAAATGGTAGTCTACTTCAAGGAAGCTTGTAATAAATATTTGAATCATGTGATTTGGTTCTAAGTAAGTAACTAATTGATTTGAGAGAAATTTGGTGTTAAACATCAAGATCATAAAATCAAGTACTAATCAATTATACATTAGTAACGATGCTTATCTAAATACAATATGCTATATTCTGTAAAGTAATTAGTTAATTTTGAATCCAAGAAATCGTGTGTAGCAAGCTATCATCAACAGTAATTTATTTGTTTTATTTATTAAGTGATCATATTTTGCATTTTACAACTACATAACATTCAATTTCAAGTAAGATGATATTTATCTCTTTTGGTGAACTTATAACCAGAAATAATTACTGAAATATGAATCGTCTGTGATAAACTTATATATATCGAACAACATCATTGCACACTTCAGAATTATTTTATTTTGTTCTTATTAGTAAGTATGGCAAAAAATAAAACTAAAAAAGCCATATACTACTATATTTGTAGCTAATTAAAATTTGTGGAAACTGGTCCTGCAAAAATATGTTTCTGGACATAGTTGTAGCAAACCGTAATGAGTATTATATGTAAGTAATTGGATCTACAAATGCGATTGCCCATATTTTAGAAAATAACATATACCAAAAGATTCTAGAAATTATTGAATTGAATTGAATTGAAAAAAAGTAAATAATAATTGGAATAGTTGACAATTCTTGACTATTTTATCAACTTCAGGATCACAAATATTAATATTCTTCTCGATATAATGGAAATTCTCAGATTAGCTTGTTCATTATTGTTATTACATCTCAAAAAGAAGATAGTTCTCTTTTTACATTAAGGAATAATTAGCGCCACTAATGTATGATGTAAAAATACAAAAAATAATTCGAAATGTAATTATTCAGAAGCCTTCTTGTTACATATTGAGAGGTTTATTATTGATTTAAAAAATTGTTTTATCTAAAAAGTAGTAGATTATTTCTTTCTTTATTGCATTTTCAATCTTATTTTGATGATATTAAATAAATGCAATGAGATGAAAAAAGAATTCAAAACTCTAAACCTAAATTAAAATTATATCTTATTCGAAATACAAAATTATAGATAATCTACTTTGTTTGGTGGAGTCAAGGTAATTAAATTTTTAATTTATTTTCTTTAGATATTACATTTAATAATTGTAATTCGATGTGTCATCTCTTGAATATTAGCTTTGCGTTTGTAACCAAGAAGAATTCTATTGATCAGTTAAATAACCGGAAGCTGAAGAAACTAATAATGAAATCCAAAAATGGTCTCTACACACACTATATCTTTTATAAAATAAAGTAGGATTTCACTATTGCGAAGATAACTTAAAGGAATCCACTAAAGACTATATTGTTAGCTGTCCTCTTAATGGAACATTTGGAGAATAGTAAGTATATTGAATATAAATATGCATAAGTAACAAATTTTTTAATATTCTTTTTCAAGTATAAAATTCGTTTCTAGTATTTTTATAATAATATTAATAGTTTTAAGTTGCTACCGTTCCATTTTCACATATTGTATTGTATTATAATTATTATGATCCAGTTATGTACTAAATAATCTCTCAAAGCTCCAATTTAGTAAGAATCTTCAATAAATTAAATAAAAATTTTAAGTCAAACTTAAATATAGCTGTTTCCATTCTTCACCAAATAAAAGTCTTTCAACAGGTCATGGGAGATAATACCGCGGTCAAAGAGTTAAAAAGAATAATTGCAGAATTTCTTAAATGTGCTTATATAAAGACTTAATTTACCTTAAAGAGAAGAAAATATGCAAAAATATAACATATTTCATTGTTACTTCTTTAGTACTTTTTACTGATTATAAATATTACAATAAACACAACACTTCTATTTTTATTTGATTGTGTTTAAACAGACAATAATCAATAAGCATAATTCATAATAAGAATATTATGATTATTTAGATAGGTTTCTTTTTCAGTTGAAGCTCTAATATATGGCTAGTGGTTCTTCATAAAAATCACTACTCTTATATTATTTTTTATAGATAACTTTCTATTAGTTTTATCAAGCTTCTTTCTGACTTCCGAAAAGTTTTTATATTCTATTCATCTTAGAATGGAGAATGCTGTCTCCAAAAATTTATCTGACATGACTGAAAATTTGAGTATAAGTTCTCTGCGACATAATGTTCAAAACTGAAGTATTACATAAACCATAAACAGTAAGAATGTTGTTATCAGCTAAAATGCTATTATTGGGTGATATATTATATACATCCTTTAAGAATATTCAATTACTATATATTGATATAATGAAAAGTAAACTTGATAGGATATTAAAATATTAATAATTTCAATTCTTACAATATTGATTATTGTATCGATAGTCGTTTATGACAACTGAACTATTGCCAGCGACAGAGTAATGGTTCCAAAAGTTGCCGAAACAAATTTTATGATTGATAGCAAAAGATATACAAATTATTAGATTTGGTTAGCAATACTAAGTCTTGGGATTATATTATTAGAGTAACTCCATAAGACTTTCGTCTCTCAGATAGTGACCTTATCTATAACATGGATAAAGGAAATGGAATACCACAATAATTGTAATTAGCTAAATGAAAATAGAGGTAGTCATAAATACTATTTACGACACGTTTATGGCACTATTACAATCAGCGCAAATAGTTCAGTACTTTTAAGTATATAATATATATCCTCCACATAGTTTTAACCTTTAATTGGAAAGAAGATATTATGGATATAAACCAAGTAGGGGAAAAAATGTCTCAACTCAACAGTATATCTAAAGATACTCTAATATTAAATCAATTATAGTATTTCTATTTAAAGCTTTAAATTTTAATGTTAGAAAGAGCAAGCTATTTGACAAAAATGCAAGGCATAAGTATTAATAAGTTATAACATTTATTCTGGAACTATGTATTTAAAATATAAGGTAACAGGGAGAATTTTACTCAATAAAATTCTTCGAATGGTAAGTAGAAAGGACCAAGAGAGTTCAATTGAAAAAAGAATTCATAGATTAAAATCTCGATAAATATTATCGGTTAAGGTCTGATAAGGTGAATTCGGCCTAACGCAATTTCGGTTAATGAAAATTTGGCAAATTAGTAATCACTTACTTGAGTTTTTGAGTTATGTTGTTAAACTGTATGACTATGTTTAGTTAGGGCTGAAAAGAAATTACTAATTATAATTGCTACAAGTTGTATTCGTACAAGAACTTTGAACAACTATAATATTTAGTTCTTATATTTAAAACTGGTACTAATAATTATTTTTTGTCATCAATTCTGTTTGTAACAAAATATAAAATTTATTTTTAGAGTAGTAAACAAAGAAATAGTTTTGTTGATCAAGGAAAGAAAAGTTAATATCATTTATACTAAAATAGTTACTTTTAATGACTAGGAGTTCTACCTTTCTTGAGTTACAATAATCTTCTAAGGAATCCTATATTTGTTCAGATGTTAACTTAATATCTGAGTGATTCATTTGGTGATTTATATCTAAGATAAATTTTGAAGTAATAGTAATATTTATTTATTTCTCCGTACTGTCTTATAAATGAACTAAATAAATATATAATAATAAATTGGACAAATGATATTTTGATATTCCAAAATATCATGTCCTTTTTATATGGTTAGATCCAATTTCATAATCTTAGTATTATTAATTAATTATCAATAATTCCTTTGCACTTCACTACCGCTGATACAATTGATCGTTGTCAATTCCTTGGTTATAGTTTCTTTTTATAATTACTTTTTATAATTACTAATTATAATCACTGATTGTTATTACTAATCATAATTACTTATTATGATTGCTGATCATCATTACTAATCATAAGTGCGTAATGTAATTTCTAATTGTATCCTGATATTAATAATCATATTAATAATCCATTGATTTAGTAATATTGGAACATATATTGTCACCGCGGCAATTGTCAAACATTGCGTCACGACAATATCATGTGTACCTACCACTATATTACCTATATTTTAGGTCACAACAATATTTTACTTGGGACTACCAAACTGACACTGTTCAGAGGAATATTTAATATCTGAATTATTCATTTTGGTTATATTGTTTAAGATGATTCTGAAGTTATAATAATATGTATTTCTCTATGATGTCTTATAAATGCACTAAATAAATATATATTAATATTTTGGACAGATGATACTTAGATATTCAAAAATATCATGTTCTTTTATATGTTTATATCCAATTCCATAATCTTAGTATTATTAATCTATTTTATTAATTATACCTTTTCAATTCACTCCCAATGATTCATTTGCTTTATATTGGTTACTTATTATAAGTGCTCATTATATCCTGATATTAATAATAATATCAATAACTTATTGGGCTAGTGATATTTGATTGTACATTGTTATTTCAATAAATACTATTTCTTGCGTCATAACAAATCCTGTAAACCTTGAAATATATTCCCTATATTTTAGTTTAAAACACTTAGTAGCTTAGAGGGAGGATACAAATTATATAATTAACTGTGATAAAATTATGAACACTAATTTTAAAACCGTCAAATAAACCGTCAAATAACTAACTAACTAACTAACTAACTAAATTAGTATAAACAATAGACTATATTTCTCTTATCTAAAGAAGAGCTAAGAAATTAGAAATTAGAAATTAGAAATTAGAAATTAGAAATTAGAAATTAGAAATAAGAAATACAAGAACAAAAGCCCATGATATGAATGGGCGTCAATTTATTCATAAGGGAGACTATTATATAGTAAACCTAAAGTTTTACAAAACGTTATGAACTATACAATTAACTATAATTAGATAAAATTGCAGATAGAGGTAGTTCAGTAGGTAATGTAAGATTTTGTATTGATTGGCCTCTTAATAATGCTTTTAATTATTACTTAGTTGTATGTTTAATTCGTTTTACGTTAGAATGAAGGCTGTTAGGCGTTTATTCTATAGGATCTTAAGGGTTGAGATCTGTAAGCTAAAGTTAATATACTTGTTAGTAATAATGTAATTCTATTCTTTTGTTGTGCAAAGTTAGATACTAAATAATATACAATAATATACAATAATATACAATAATATACAATAATATACAATAGTCTCTTTAAATATCAATGTTAATAGTATGGAAGCAACAACTTGTAATGACACACATGTCTTTACATGTCTTTACTGTCAAGGTTCGTACAAAGTAGTCTCGAAATAATACATTCATGTATTATTTGGCCTTTATTATTATTTAGTTGTATATTGAATTTGGTATACGTTAGAATGAAGGCTGGTAGGCGTTTATTCTATAGGATCTTAAGGGTGGAGATCTGTAGGTTAAAGTAAATATACTTGTTAATAATAATAAATTTCTATATATCTTTTATGTACAAAGTAAGATACTAAATAATATACAATAATATACAATAATGTACAATGATCTCTTTAAATAGCAATATTGATAATATGACACCATTTATTGTAACGAATTACATCCCGACATTATCAAGGTTCGTACGATGTAACCTTGAAATAATACATTCAAGTTTTTACACGTGATTATTTATTTCATTTATAATATACATCTTTTTTTCAAAAACTCCAAGAAATTAAGCTCGCGTGGCGTAATGGCAACGCGTCTGACTTCTAATCAGAAGATTGTGGGTTCGACCCCCACCGTGAGTGCTTTGTTTCTTCATCTTCTCAAATTCCGCGATAGTTTAATGGTCAGAATGGGCGCTTGTCGCGTGCCAGATCGGGGTTCAATTCCCCGTCGCGGAGTATTTTTTGATTTCATTTTCTTTTTTTTTTCATTATAGTAACCAGTATTGAATTGGATAGTTTTTTTATATCTGTACCACTATGTACTATCTTCATACTGGGTATATAACGAGTTAATGTGTACAAGAATATATAAATTGTTAATATACTTATTATTAACCTTTTTTAAAGAAATATCAGTAACTTCCAATGAACTGGTAATTCAATTGGCTTAGGATCTATCTTTTATCTGTAGTGGCAGTTTTCGTTAAGCAGCTTACTAAGATTATCAAAGTTCGAAACTCCATTGTGCTCAATATACAATATTTCCTAGATGATTAGAATTTTAATTCATTAAATAATAATAGTTCTCAGTTCAATACAATATGCCTAAGATTATACTACCATCAAATAAATCCAGTTGTGTTGACTCAACTTATTTACAAGAATGGATTGATTTAATTATAGATAGAAATTATGATAATACTGGTGAAGTTATTCCAATACTTGATGAGTATGGATTCAATGATTCCCAGTCATATATGTCCTCTGTTATAAATTTAATTATAAAAAAGCCATATCATTTTGCAAAAGTAACCAATTTTTTTAATGTAGTAGACTATTCTGTTTATGCATCAATACGAGATAGGAAATTCCAAGTACTTAGTTGAGTTTACTTCAAATTGTGTTTCAAGCTTTGAAAGACTATATAATTCAAGAATAACTGAGAATACTATAAATTGTCTATTCTTAATTGGCGATTGTAAGCTTAAATTTATGACGTATTGGGAAATTAAAGAATTATATAAATTAGATTTATCATCTATCTGTAACAAGAATAGTCTTTATCCAGTTCTCTCAATTAATCAAGCTCGTATGTTCGATTGGAGTCAAATTAAATCGTTTGAAAAATTTGACTGGATATATAATAAATAATCTTTAAGTGTACAATGAAAGAAGAATGAAGAATAGGAGAAAGAGAAATTAATACTGCCAAACTCCGTAATTCACTACTCTGTCAACCCGGTCTCCTAAATTTAAATAACAATATTAATAATAATAATAATTTATAAACAATTTCTTGCTTAGTAGTTTTATCTGATTCTCTATCCATCTCAAAGTTAGAACTTTATCTTTTTAATAAAATTCACCAATAAGAATAATTATTGCTTTATCAATGGATTCAATTTGTTTTCGGAATTTCTGACTCAACATTATGTTTTATCCATACTCAACTCCAAGTTCAAATAAAACTCGTAAAGAACAGGATGATATCAAAATATCAATAATTAAAACTAATAATAGAAATTATTATGAACTTCTCTTATTATCATCACTCTCTCTTTTCAACTCAATATTTAAATAATTTTTTCCTTGTACACTAAAAAAATCCAAAACAAGCATTAAAAAATAAAAATTAAAGGTTTTCGAAAAATTTAAACTCTTTTTGTCTTTATTCGATAGAGATTTAATTAAAGGAAGTAAGATATAACTAAGGATAGTTTGTTGTAGTCGAAAGTAAACTAACTATTTTGATATTATTCCAAGGTGTTTTATTTGGTGAAGCCAGAATAGAGTCCTGTTTAGCGTTTTATTTTCTCTTTCTATCTAAGTGAGTTGATTTAGTGTATTTTTGGAAATTGACAAATTTAATAAAGACTACCAAAAAACAGAAATAAACATTTTCGTATTGAGAAAGAAGAATAAGGAATTAGTGTAACCTAATCAAATAATTTTTTGACTACGATTTTTCAGAATTCTTTCTTATAGTGAATCCACCCAATACTTTACAAGAACAAGAACAATAATTGATTTATCATACAATTAATTAACAACACTACTGAGAGGATATTTTCAAGATGGTTTCTGGTGTTTACTTTTGTGATGCATCGGGTAAGCCTATTTTATCTAGAAGATATAGAGATGACATTCCATTAAGTGCAATTGATAAATTTTCACAGATTTTATTAGAACATGAAGAAGAATCAAGTGTAGTACCACCTTGTCTGCTTTATCAAGGTATTCATTATTTATTTATTCAGCATTCAGATATATATGTTGTTGCTTTAACAACTTCTTATCAAACAAATATTGCACAGATTTTCATGTTTTTACATCAATTGGTTTCTGTTTTAGGAGATTATTTGAAATCTGTAGAAGAAGAATCGATAAGAGATAATTTTGTCATTATTTATGAATTGTTAGATGAAATGATGGATTATGGTATACCACAGATAACAGAAACAAAGATGTTAAAGCAATATATAACTCAAAAGTCATTCAAACTTATAAAAGCTGCTAAAAAAAAGAGAAACGCTGCAAGACCACCAGTTGCATTAACCAACTCTGTGAGTTGGAGACAAGAAGGCATCAAATATAAAAAAAATGAAGCATATCTAGATATAATAGAATCAATCAATATGTTGATGAACCAGCAGGGTCAAGTATTAAGATCGGAAATTATTGGTGAAGTTAAAGTTAAATCTCGTTTATCTGGCATGCCTGATTTGAAGCTTGGAATTAATGATAAAGGGATATTTTCTAAGTACTTGGAAAATGAAGAAGATTTCTCTAAACCGGTCCAGATAATTAACGATGATTCAACCACTAATGGAAAAAAATCAAATATTGAACTTGAAGATTTGAAATTCCATCAATGTGTTCGCTTAAGTAAATTTGAAAATGAAAAGATTATTACATTTATTCCACCTGATGGTGAATTCGAATTAATGAATTATAGATTAACCACTCCTATAAAACCATTAATATGGTGTGATATCAATATCCAAGTGCATTCAAAATCTAGAATTGAAATTCATTGTAGAGCAAAGGCTCAGATAAAGAAAAAATCTATTGCAAATAACGTAGAAATACTAATCCCGGTTCCAGATGATGCTGATACCCCAACATTTAAGTACTCTCATGGCTCAATCAAATGGTTACCTGAAAAGAATGCAATATTATGGAAATTAAGAAGTTTTGCTGGCGGTAAAGAATATTCCATGACTGCTCAACTCGGATTACCTTCAGTTGATGGAATAGAGCCACCAAAGGTTAAAAGACCTGTTCAAATCAAATTCCAAATTCCCTATTTTACGACATCTGGTATTCAAGTAAGATATTTGAAAATTAATGAGCCAAAACTTCAATATAAGAGTTTCCCTTGGGTAAGATATATCACACAGAGTGGAGACGATTACACAATTCGATAAATAAACAATGAACATCAGTAATGATATTTATATACTAAAATACCGTATACTTTTTAGTTTAACAATCTTACAATGGATAATAAAATATAAGGATATCAAACGTTTAAAATCATACAATGTTAATATACAAAAGTAAAAAGTTATTTCAATAAAAAACTAAAAGAGATTGCACATGTAGAATATCAAAAGAGATAAATTTAACAACAATAATAATAAGTTTGGAAAATAAGATTCTGAACTCATTTACTAAACTCTTCGACAATTTCTAAAACTTCCTTTTTACCGTCGTTTACACTTATTTCTGGTGAAATCTTAATTCTCTTGAACCTTAGTTTACCATCAACAAAAATGAAGTGTGATCTAATGATACCAGACTGAGGTGTCTTTTTGGCACCTAGCAATCCAATGAATTCTCTCTTAGGATCACTTAGTAAATCATAAGGTAAACTATACTTGTCTTGAAATTTCTTTTGAGAATGTGTTGAATCAGCACTTAAACCAAATACCGCAGCATGTTTTTTCAAGTCATCATAAGTATCTCTAAACCCACATGCTTGACGAGTACATCCAGGTGTCATAGCTCTTGGATAAGCAAAAAATACTAAAATATTGTTATCTTTAGCAAGCTGTCTTAGGGATATCTTGACCCCATCCTGATTTTCTAATTCTAAATCTGGAATTTCATCACCTATCTCAACTTCCTTAATTCCAGAAGGTTTATTCTCAGCTTTAGATTCTTTATCATCAACCTTAGTGACTCTGACATCTTTTTCTTTCTTCAATTTCTTCGATGAAGTGGTTTCCTCCCCTGATTTTGAAGCAACATCTCTTTCAGCCTCATCTGCTTCAAGCTTCCTCTTAGAATTAGCAATTCTTGTTGACCTACGAACAGCAACCATACTTTTTAATACTCAATTCTAATATGATATTCTCGATATCTCCAAAAGTTACAGACAGATAACACAATTTAAAGATACACAACTAGATCTTAAAATCTTTCTATTCCAAACTTTTTCCCACTTTATATTTTTTATCACTTTATGGGTAACGGATTCTTCTCTAAATGCGGTTTAAAATATTATGCAAAAATATCCGGAATATGTATGATTTATTGACATAATAATAATGATATAGAAAAGAGACACTTTGTAGTACAACTTTAAAATATAAAATATAAAATATAAAGAATAATTACTAAATAGCCTTTCTAATTTGTAGAATTATTGCTTAGTTCAGCTGAGAGAAGTGAATGAATCAGAATTAGGATATATGAAAATTAATATTTGAAACTTCGAATGAGTTCAAAACTTAAAAAGCTTATGAAGTTGTCTTTCTAATAAATCATACACTATGCCTGACATTCCTTTTTCATCATAAGGTCTAAAATCACATACTAGCAGATAATAAAATTTTGAAACCTTTTTTCTTTATATGTTTTATTTTATCTCATTCTAAATCTTTTCAATTTCCCTTGTACGTCCTTCAAAATCTATCTCCAATATCTTAAGCAACTCCATACATTCATGTAATAGAGCATTTAATGCTCTTTGACCTCCTGGTATATTACCACTTTCATCTGGGAAATTTTCATTAATTCTACGATCAATTATATTATTTAATTTTAATTCCACTGGTAATAAATCATCCATTTTTTCCACACCACCAGCTATCTTTAATTTCAATAAGTATCTTGCGAGTGTAGAAAGTTGATTATACAATGGTCTCAGACAATGGGGAACTGGTTCAGAACTTTCCAAAATCTTATATATAATGCAATGACATCTTCTTAGGAAAAATATGATAATTGATTTAGCCTGGAAACTGTCCTCAGATGTTGTAGTGTCTGATAGTTCGTTTTTCAAGCTTTGACAATTCTTTGTGAAGATTAAATAAATCCAAACTTTTTAGTGAATGCCTATTGGTAACCAAAATGGTTTCTAATTTTATTTTCAATAATAACGATTTCTCAAACAAATTTGCTTTTTTCTCATCATCTATTTTATCAATAGCAAGCAATTTTACATCATGTATTACTTCTTGACAGTAATCAACGAGTCCATTTAAAATTCTCTGTCCATTAATATTCCCTTCATTTTTATTTCTTTGAGACTGACCTTCATCATATTCAGTATTCTTTTCTTTAATGACATCTAAATTCCGTTGAATTTCATTAAGTTTTTTATCAAAAGTTGAATTTGACATATGATTTGGATCCTTCAATACAAAACATTGAGGAAACACTGATTTAACTCTTGAAAATACTATGTACAACAAGTCTTTTCGAACCACCAAAACTTTATCCAATAGAGAAGATAGATTGACATCAATGTTATCGGTTTTCAATTCAATGACATTATGGACTTTGTAACAATCATCTAATTCTTGGAATATATATTTTTTCAAATTGCTGTCGTCACATTTTTGAAGTTTACCATTTTCATAATCATAACTTGTTTGAGGGGTAGGAATATCTCCAGAATTTCCTCCTATTTCATTAACACCCTGTATATTCTCATCATTATCCTCATTATCCTCATTATCCTCATTGTCATTTTCTTCACATTCTTGAAGCAAACTATAATCTGCTTCTAATATATCATCGATTTCATCTAATCTTCTTTTCAATGGGGACAAATCATAACATGTAAATAAGTTTGAATCATTTAATTGATTCAATAGTATTTTTATTTCCACTATTGATGAATATATTGATATTGATTTTTCTAACTCACCTAAATTTAAATAACAAAGGGATAATAAGTATAAACAGTCTTGGATAATTTCTGCATTTGGATTAAATGGATGAAGGTTAAAGATATTGTTAAATTCATAGTAAAGCTGATCTAAAGAATCCAACTCAAAATCATCGGTACCTGATAAAATTTTCAATTTATTTAATATAACATTATATTTATCTGCAATGTTCATAGTTAAAGGTGGATAAAATAAAAAATAAACCAAACAACTTAAAATCAGTTTGCTTGTTTGCTTGTTTGATTTATCAATATACCAATGATACAAGCTTTAAAAGAGGCTTCTTAAATTAAAAATAATAAATAATTAGCAACGCAAGGCTAACCCTTAAAACTTCAACCTCTTATTATATATATCTATATATCTATATGTATGTCTATATATACATATAATATAATATACAACAAAGATAGAATAAATCAAGTTACCATTTGAAACTTTTTGTCTCCAGCCTCTGTTATATATGACTACATGTAATAAATAACTTCTACATTTGTCAAGTTACTTAATTATAATTGATTAACTTTACAAAACAAAATGAAAATGTGTTATTGGATGAATCCAACAATGTGATGTGAACATCTTAGTTAACTAAGTACTGGCAAAAAAAAGGTTAGTTAAATTCCAAATATTTTCATATTCTAGATGCTTAGACCTCAAAAATCCTTTCATACCATGCCATATTGTATTTTTTCAAAAATGCAATAAAAATAACTGTGTATCTCTAAGTATATTATTATAGCAGCTAGGATAATGCTAATGCTGAGGCTATGCCAAGTCAAGCCAAGGTCAAGTGGGTCAGTGTCAACACTATAGACAGATAGCCAGATAGACAGAGAGAGACAGACATTTCTTTAAAAAAAACCATACCAGTAAAGAAAAGTAATAAAGACAAGATAGAGAAAGAGAAGACACATTACATCGATTAAATTTGGATGGAATAATAAAATAACACATATATATATTTATCATTGCTGCTGCTTCTCATACTTCTTACAACTCCTGTTCCTCTACAAATCCCAACGACACAAGGAAGAGAAAAGTTAAAATTACTACGATTATTGTTAATAATAACAGCCACTACAAAGAGAAAAGACCACACCAGAACCCCGATTTAGCATAAAACATCATTAAAGTAATGATGTCGATAATGTTGCTGATTAAAGTATTTTAATAAGACTATAATGGTTACTATGTCATCGTTATTGTTCCGACCAAATTCTCATTCATGATGTATACTAGTACGAAATCAACGTCTATATGTTACCATTAATGTTGAAAGGACATCGAACAAACAGGAGCCAGAAAGTATTCCCCTTTTCTAACAAGTCATCTCTCATTAAGGGAGAAGATAGCGTAAAAAGAGAGTGTACATTAGATTTTAGAGTATATGTTGTTTTAGAAAATATTTCATTTAGTACTCTTCAAAACATAAAAGAAAAGAACTTATGTATCAATAGGAAGGTTCAGTCTTATGTGTTATTTTGTTTCACATATTTGGTGGTAATGATGTGTGTGTGTTTGGGGTCAATCTTGTGTAGTTGCACTGGAGGGAAAATCCAAGAAAAAGAAATCAGAGAAAGAGACTGTCTTGATTCTTAATGAGTTGAAAAAAAAAACAGAATAGAAAAAAAGTAGTATTGAGCATTGAGTGTTGAGTATTGTGATCTGGTTTGTGAGTAACGCTTTGTTAACTAGTACTGGTGTATTCCAAAGTGTCCTGTCCTGTAGTTTTTTTTTATAGTTAGATGCTTTTCTTTTGTATTGTGTGTTAAAATGAACACTCCCCCCCCCTTCTTTCAGCCATGCTTTGTAAGGGGTACTGTACTTTCCCTTTCTCGTTAGGCTGTGTCTCTTCGAGTCAGCTGAACGCACTGTTCTCCTTCCCCATTCACGATAGAAACAAAACGATGGCATGCATCGATGTCAAGAAAGAGAGAGAAAGAGAAAGGAAAAAGAAAAATAGGACAGTATACATGAGATAAACTGTTTCATAGTCCTTTTTACAAGAGACTTTAGTACAAACAGGAAGAAAAAGGAGAGAAAAGGGGACACATAAAACAGTAATTATTATTATCATCGTTGATTGAACGTATCCTTTACCCACCACATCTCATCCTGCTCGAATGTAGAATGAAATCTGTTAAATATCTGCAATATAAAATATTAAATCTGTCAGTAGTGAGCATATCTAGGTAGTATCATTTTAGTGAACTTAAATTGGTGTCACCTCGCTAGCCAATATATATTTGTTGATCTGATTTTGGATTGGATTGGATTGGATTGGATTATAAGAGTTCGAAAGGTACTTTAGTACAAATAGTTGTCTCTGTCATCACGTGTTAATCACATGATGCTTTAGATCAATGAAATAGGATTCGATATAATGGCTACTCCTCTAAACGAGGGCGCCGTATTGAGAGAATGCTATGTATAGAAAGAAAGAAAGAGCAATTTCAATTAGATTACAAGAGAAATTCACAACCCAAATTTGCCTCTTATATCTGTATTGCTTAGAGGATCAAACAAAAAATAAAATTCAAATATCAATAAATTTAATTAGTGAAAGAGCTTTCCTTCTCATAATTGAAATTTTTTTTTTTCTTCATTTTTAGTTGAAGATGGCGATGGGTGGTAGGATCAGTATAATGGCCTGAAAAATGGAGTGGGTGGACATTAAACGAGGTTCAAATATTTAACTGAAGCCTATCGAGTTCGATGCTTTAGGATCGATTGTTCATCCCAGCTCAATTGCCAAAGTTTGCTTTGTTATACAAGAGAGGAAGGTTATAGGAGTATTTGCAAGTTCATTTAATCAATTGATTCAGAACTCATATGGATATATAAATTGACATAGGCATAGAAATATTTATATCTACCGTGCCATCTTTAACTTCGTATTCAAACCATCGACTAGTCGTTAGTACCGTAACATATTTTATACATTTGGTGATTTAAAGACTTATTGTTACTCCCCCCACACTGTGTTATATATTTCAAGTATGATCAATTCTATTGCCAAGGTCAAATGCAATGGTTCAGTGGGTGTTATTGGGAGTGGTGTTTCAGGTTTAACTTTTGCTTATTTTCTAAATAAATTAAGACCAGATTTAAGAATAACTATATTGGATAACCAACATAAGAACGGTGGTTGGTTATATTCCTATACTTTTAAGGATGAAAATGATAATGGTAAAGAAGTTATGGTAGAGAAGGGTCCAAGAACTTTGAGAGGTGCTTCTCCCGGCACAGCTATTATTATTGATACTTTTGAAAAAATGGGTCAAATAGAAAAAGTTCAAACTATCGAATCGAATTGCACTGCCAATAGGAAATTTTTATTATCAACTAATGACAAACTCGTACAAGTACCAAATAAACTTTTTAGTATGAACACTTTTAATTTACTTTTCAAAGATCCTTTGGGTAAAAACGTACTGTCAAGTGTCTTATTCGAACCCTTTAGAAAAAGTAAACCTTTGACAAAGGATGAAACTGTTCATGAATTTTTATCAAGAAGATTTGGCCCATCTAACGCTATAAGTAACAATTTTTTAAGTGCCATTTATCATGGTATTTATGCCGATGATATTAAAAAAATCTCATTAGAGAAAACTAATCCAGCATTTTATAACCTTGAAAAGCAGCATGGTTCCATTATAAAATCTCTCTTCAATTCAAAGGCTAATAATGAACCAAATGAATTTTTGGTTAAATACGATAAATACTTCAATAGTGAAAATGGTTCAATTTTTAAATTACATACACAATTGAAAGAATTTCCAATGTTGGGGATTTTAGGAGGTTTACAAAGTTTACCAAATATGATCGCTGACCAATTAATTAAAAATAGTCCAAATGTGCATATTCAACGTAATGAAGAGATAGTTTCATTAAATGAGAATAAAAAGACAAATAGAATAACGTTACAAAGTAATAAAGATAAAAACACTTACGAATTTGATCATGTCATGATTACAAGTAATCCAATGAAAATCAAGAATTTATTTGAAGGTGAGGATGATATTAAGAAGGAATTAGAAAAAGCTAAATCTGTAAGTACCATTTTGATCAATTATTATTTACCAAATAAAGATGTTATACCAAAGAACTTGCAGGGGTTTGGTTATCTAGTACCACAGATTAATGAAAATAAAGAAAAACTGTTAGGTGTCATCTTTGATTCTGTAATTGAAAAAAATTTCAAACCTTTTGAAGAAGGTGAAAATATCCTTGTCAATGATTATACTAAATTAACATTAATGTTAGGAGGTCATTATATCGAAAACTTAAGTGAAAATAAAATCAATGACTCCAAATATTGGATCAACACTTCCAAAAGTCTCTTGACAAGACACTTGAATGTTTCAAAAACTGATTTAGAAAATGGTCATTGGGAATTCACGGTTGCCAAAAACGGTTTACCAAGATTCTTTGTAAATTATACCGAATGGTCCAACAATTTGAAATCATTAATTAGCAGCAAGTATGGAGATAAAGTTACGATGGGGGGTATGGGCTTCGCCAAGGGACCTGGTGTCCCAGACGTTATAATGAAAAGTTTACATGATTCAATCGCTTTAAGTGGCGTTGAAAATAAAGAATAAATGATATATCCAGACCTGGTCATTTTATCCATTTTATAATGTGCATTTCTATACTTTCTCTCTATCCAATTTCCAATTATGTTCATGCTTATTTACATGTTTACAAATTTATTTACATATTTATTTACAAATTTATTTATATATTTATTTATTTATTTATTAACTTATTATTACTTACTCTATTGATAACTAAGCCAGCGTATTATTATTTTCTTAAACAATGAGTGAAAACAACTAAATAAACAGTCTTTAGCCAATAGAAAGTATATTACCATTTCTCGATCGATTTAATTTGAATCAATTTTAAATATATCTTTATGTCCTCCGACACTGCTCGGGAGAATGAGCTCCGACATCTAAGTTTTCGATAAATCAATAGAAAACGAACTTCATTGCTAACATTAAATCTTTGTAAATTTGTATTCAATGGTGAATATCCCGTACAAACGAGTATGATTGAAGAAGATGATAATCAAGTAGCTTCCAAAATAGGAAATGTAACGAACAATAGGATATGAATAAAGGTTAAAGCAGAACGAAAAAAAATAAGAAGAAACAAAATTGTCCTTAAATAAATTTAATTTCCAATTGTATTTTGAGTAATCACTAATAATAAAAGAAAAACTGTTACAAAGAAAATACGACCGAGGTACTTCTTATAGCATTTGGCAAAATACCATTTTTGTAACACCTATGAATCATGAATTTATGGTGAATAGGTGGCATTTGAAATATGTAAGTTACATATGGTGAAATGATCTTTATACTGTCTCTGTCTTGCTCAGTCGCTTGCCCCAGAGATAAGAACGCAAAACAAGTGTATGAATATAATCGCTAAATAGATACCATTCTCTAAAACTGAATATTCAAATATTATTATTGTTGTTTATTATGAAACCTTTAATTTTATCTTTTTTTTATTATGTTTTTTCTTATTTTCCTGTAAATTTTAACGGGAATATGGCAAGAACAATGCTAGAAAAAAGGGATTTAGAGCAATCTAAGAACGGTTTTTCTCGAATTTCATCTCTGGCTCCAGTACTATTTCTAACTTGAAACCAACCAGCGATAAACATAACAAAAAAAAAAAGCTATTCCTTTATGTATTTCAGCTTTCACAACTTGCTTTGCCTGGCAATACATCAGTTATTAATTTCATACTATAGCATATTATCACATCACGCTCCGCTTAAGTTTTATGCTTGCCAAACTCTCTTTTTTCCCCTACGCTTGGAAGTTCCTTCCACTTCCTTTCGAGACAAAGAAACAAAGATATACCGCAGAACCCTTGTTTCTTTTCGAAGTTGGCGTTGCGTAGAATTCCATCATGTTGACGAATGGTTACATCACCATGAGATCAGGACTTAGAAAACAAAGCAGAAGTGCAAGACATGTCAGCACAGAGTAACCTTCTAAAGAACACGGTACTCTGTTTCGAGAATACCAGCGTAGATTATTTCTTTTTGTTCCCTTTCCCACAGTGCTCGACGCAGAGACAATGATTAGATCTCAGGCAAAAAAAAGAAAGTTTAAATTTGTTTGAAACTTATTTTCTTTTCTTGTTTAGTCAATCCAAAAGGGAAAGTAGTGTTGACATATGGTCTTGCTCCATTTTCCCCTTTCAGTTGATGCATATAGAACGAACGAAAAGACACAGGGAAAGGAAACCTGAGCTGTCGCCAGTACACTTACGCCCTGTTCTGCAGAGATTTGTCAATTTAATTTAATTTAATTTAATTTAATTTAATTTAATTTAATTTAATTCAGCTCCAACTTAGCTCAGCTTATTTTGTCATTATTATTTTTTATTTATTTCGTTCCTTTCCTTTCCTTTAACATTGCCTTTCAGCAAGCAAAATTTCCTATACATCAAACAACAGTTACTGGAAACGCACAACAACAATAACTGTTGCTAATATTGACAGCAGCTACTACAACAGTTTCTTATTTTTTTTTTTGACAAAATCGTTGCTGTTCTTCTTACTTTCTTTGCATGTCTGGAATAGGGGGAATGCATAAAGGACAAGGGAAAAGACGATGAATTGTTTCTTTCTCTGAGTTCTCACTATTGGTATTAAAATTTGAAATTGTTGTAACTTACTGTAATTGTTGGTGGCCGGTATGATAATGGATGCAAAAACACACAGTTTTCTGCAGGGATTAATTAT
Organism: Vanderwaltozyma polyspora DSM 70294; assembly: GCF_000150035.1. Taxonomy (NCBI): domain Eukaryota; kingdom Fungi; phylum Ascomycota; class Saccharomycetes; order Saccharomycetales; family Saccharomycetaceae; genus Vanderwaltozyma; species Vanderwaltozyma polyspora. Next base: position 137,440 of record NW_001834666.1, read on the forward strand.
TTGATTAAGCAGAGGTTAGTATTTTACGATAGTTTCTTAAAGCAAATATTTAATATATACATAGATACCCATATAGCGGATTTAATATAGCTGGTCGTATTCATCGTTTCTATGGGACTGAGATGGTGCTAGATTGGATGTTTTCTTTTTTTCATACTAGCAGACTACTGCGAGGAAGGCTCACTCCGGAGATATCTCCCAATTTCTTTTAACTAGGTTTCATTATTGGGATCTTTTCACTGGTGTCATGAATTGTGATGCCACGATGACGACAATGCCTTTTTTTCGACATGACATTTTCCAAGCTTGATCACAAATTCTAGTACCTCATTGTCTTCTTCATTTTTGACAAAACATAACCTCTTCATCTTTGAACAATGTTCGTCTTATCCTTTTCATATTTGCTTCTCTCCCCCGTCCCCCTCCCCCTCCCCCCTTCTGCATACAATTTACAAGTTAAGTTAAGTTAATTAAATTTTTTTATTTTTTTTAAGATTTTATTTTTGTTATCAATTCTGCATAAAAACAGTTGGTAAATACCTTTCCATTCACAATATTATAATAAAACTTTCCTAACTTTTGTAGTTTTCTACTGCCTTCTACTTCAATCTAATTGAATCTAGTTCTTTTTCTATTCCTTTCCTTTCATTTTTAATGTTTTCCGTTGAGTGTTCTGATATACCTTAGAGCCTGTAGATACTCTCCATTCACTCATCTTCAGGTATTCTTACCATTATATTATCATTATCATTATTATGATTTTTTCTTTTTATTATTTTTTAATTGATTAGAAAACAAGATGCATATCACAAATTAGTTGATAGAACTTTGCAATGCAACATCAGATAAATGTCGTTCATATGTTTCCACCGCCTCTCCTAAAATGTCTCGATTTCTATTAATGAAGTTCTTCCTCTTACTTTTTTTTACTGCAAAATGGGTTCCTAGATGGAAAAATTTTATGTTCTCTTACATTTATCCCCATTAGCTCCGCTTCTTTTCTTTTCTTTGTTATATATTCTATTAACTAGTATAATATATTGTATGAATATATAATATAATTTGAGCAAGAGAAGTATTTCCATTTCTCTTCGAACATCTGCTACAATAGGGATCAAGATTTGTAATAATATTTTAAATTTTATTCTAACAGTGTCAATATTGTCCAGTACTACATTATTTTCAGTACTACAACTAATTTCTTTCTTTCCTCGTTTTTCGCATTTCCTCTTGAGATTGTCTTGATTTAGCCATTTACAAATGTATATTGTGAATTTAATTTAGTTTAATTTAATTTATTCTAGTTCAATTCGATTCAGACTGGTTTAGCCTGGTTTGGCTTGGTATATCCTGGGTCAATTGACGGACAACAATTTCCAGCTTTCGTTGACCTCAAATATACTTTGTGCATAGATTTTATCATTATACGCTAGTTAACGTTAAGAATACTCTAAGTGAATAAGTCAAGAGGTTAAAACTTGATGAATGATAGATGGTTAGTTGTTCAGGGGGGAAAAGGCAACTAAAGAGGAAAGTAATTTTTCATTTTCTTTGTTTACCGAATTTTTAAATTTTTTAGTGTTGTTATACAGTAGAAATTGAGCACAATATGAATTGCTTTAAGATATATTCTTTTATTTAATAAGTATACGGAGAAACTAGGTACATTTTTATTCAAAGTTCAAAAGGACATACTTTGACTTCACTGTCTTGACATATTTTGTGGTTTTTCCTTGTTTTGGGCAATACAAGATTTCTTCAGTAAGAGACTTATTAGTATCATTACTGCTTAGTGTTATCGTTGTTGCCATCATATATGTTGGTTAATTTAATGAAAACTGTAAAAGAAAAAAAAAAGAATAAATTTCTTTTCCTTTTCCTTTTCCTTACCTTACGTTCCCTTTCATTTCCTTTAAAGTCTACTAGATATTGTTTTTGATTCAATGAATGAATGAATGAATGAATAAATTATTGTACAACTTTTCTCGTTCTTTTCTTGTTATGGTGACTATTATTGAATTACAGTGCGGTTTTCTTTATTTTACGATTAAAGTTTAAACCCATAAACATTTTGGCATGTACTCATTCATTCAGTACTTACTTTCTTTTTTAGAAATACTTTTATTATCATTTTTATTTTTATTTTTATTTTTATTTTTATTTTTATTTTGGTTTTAGTTTTAGTTTTAGTTTTAGTTGTAGTTTTAGTTGTAGTTGTAGTTGTAGTTTTCTCCTTCTAAAATATCTGTCTAGAGCCGTGGTTGTGGTTGTGGCCGTCGTTCTTGTTATTATTTGAACCGTTAGAAATGAAATTGTACCTCTAAATTAACGAATTTATTGTTATTACTAAATTGTTCGGTGCAGAGAAACATAAGAACAGGTTGATTCGTAATACTTATTATAATTCTATGGTGGTGCTAGCATCAATTCTCCCTCTTTCTCTTTCTCTTTTATTTTACTAATACTAATAATTGAATTTAAATTTTAAATCTCTAGCTAATTTACAACATTCATTTTACTGTCTTTGCTTTGCGAATGTGTGCGTGTATACTTTCTATTTCATTCATCTCTTCTAGTTCTTCTAGTTCTGGTTCTTTTTCTTTTCATTGATATATTTCATTTCATTTCAAGTAATTTCAAGTAATTTCATGTAATTTCATTCAATTTTCTTTCCTACTTTCGTATCTTACAAGGCTCCTCAAGTTTCTCTTTAACCTTTTGGAACTTTAAAAAACAACATCTAGATACTTTATCTGATATCAAATTATATGAAATTGGATATTGAAATAGTATATATAAATGTCCAAATTCCCTTTAATTACCATGTAAAGAATTCTTTCTAAATTTTGGAATAATAAAATTCTTCCCTTCTGACAATTTTTAGACTTTTACGTATTCCCCTCTCCTGCAGTACAGAAATTAACATTTCCTAATTAATAAATAAATACAATATCATTATCATCACTTATTTGTACTCTTTAGATTCTCTGACCAAGAAACACTATTATATATATAGAGAGATACAGAGATACAGACATATATATATATTTAGAAAAAATATTAATTTACTAATCAAGAGGTGTATAGAAATATTCACAATAATAGCTTCATTTACATTTTTGATCTAAATCCCTAGCTAATTCTAAATGAGCATATAGAAACCTTAGTCATGATGATGGTAATGGGCGGAAATAACAACAATAATAACAACGCTAATTTTAACAATCATATTACAACTACTACTATGACACCAAATAATTCTAATAATTCAATTAATAATAATATCAGTTCTAATGAAAGTATTAGATTACCTTCAATTAAGAATCTATTATCTACTATAGATCCACAAACCAGTTACACTTTATATAATAATTCTAACACTGGTATGGTAACACCACCAATTAGTAACCATGATTTTTTCATAAATAAAAATGTGGACGGTTATACAAACTCAAAACCTGTGACACTTCATAATCAAATGGACTACAACTGTAATTACAATAACAATGCAAATAATAACAATGCAAATAATAACAACTCTTACAATAATAACATTCCAATGAATGTGGAACATTCAAATAATTATTCATTTAGGAAAACTACTTTTGGTACAAGAGATAGTTTTTCTGCTATGACTATACGGTCTTTATCCCCCCCACAAGAAAGAGGTATGAGCGTGAGTTCTGCTTCTTTACCTACCTCATATGCCAATACTCCTGTTCAGAGTATTCAACCGAATAATAACTATAATGTAAATGGAGAAAGAGATATAAATTCTTTTGGTAAAGTCACTAAAAAGACTAAAGGCAAAGGTAAAGGTCATGCATCGAAATGCAGAAACTTTACTGAAAATGGTCATAAAATACCCAGACCTAGAAATGCTTTTATTCTTTTTAGACAACATTTACATCACTCAATCTTTGGTAGTGATAAAGATTTATTGTTGACTCAAGGTTCATTCAAAGCTAATTCTCAGGTTTCAAGAGAAATCGGTAATCGTTGGAGAGAATTACCTCCTGAAGAAAAAAATTACTGGCATGAATTAGCTAAGAAGGAAAAGGAATTACATAAATTGAAATATCCAAATTACAAATATTTACCGAAGAAAATAGAAAACTCAAGCTCTGAAGAATCTCTTCAACAATAGTTTCATTTAATTTAATTCAAAGATTTCTACTAAGAAGAAAGGAAGAAAAATTCAATAATAGTTTTAATAATATTAAAATTGATTAAGCTATTTTAATATAACTATTAGTAGATATTGTCTCAGTATAGTCAACCCTCAATATATCCAATTTAATAAAATAGCTGGCTAATTCATTTGTTGATAGAGGAATCTTTACTAAAGATAACATTTCGATATATAACTATATATTCCACTTCAGATAACATTAATTTTAAAAAAATAGACGTATACATGTTCACTAATTTAGTTGAAACTATTAATGAATTTAGTTAGTTAAGACTTTATTAAAAAATTTC
>NW_001834667.1:0-44545 GCF_000150035.1 Vanderwaltozyma polyspora DSM 70294
GGGGTGACCCCCCAAGGGGTGTGGGTTGGGGCTCTTTCGTTACAAAATTTTAAAATTTTACTAGAAAAAGGAGGCCTTCGGGTTTATTTTTCCGGCGGCCTTTTTTTCATTGAAGGCCAAAAGACTGAGATTAAAAAAGGGTTGCCCGCGTTCAGGCCACAAATTTTTGTGTTTAAAAAAATGGAAACCCTTAGAGGCAGGGTTTTTTGTTACAAAATTTGGGGGTTTTCTAAAGTTCGGAGTTGGAGAAAAAATTTTTTTTTTTGAGATTTTAAGAAAGCAATGGGAATTTTCCCCAATTTGGCCATGGATATATTCAGTTAGAGTGAAATTGATTATGGGGAAATCCAGGTTTGTTCATTCACCAGCATTAGAGCATGGATGTTTAAAACAGTAGATGTAGTTAATCATTTTAAAAATTTGGTATAGAATGAGCGTTTTTAACTCTTAATTAATGAAGAATATACATTGATTTTTATATATGTTGCACGATATATATATAGTCAAATATGTTATCGTTTTTCATAAATAACGTAAATTTTCATCAGATTCAATATTTTGGCAATTTTATATTTGATTCAATTAACAGGAAATCTCCCAATCAATTTGAAAAACGATTTATGAGTAATGTCATTTACCAAAAATTGATATATATTGTTGTTTTGTAACAGAATTTGAAATTAATCGTTATTTCATGTATTATTTAATTCTTCAAAAAGTTTAGAAGTATACTTTTAATATATAATTTGTTAATCTTTATTTTTAGCGTCATATTTATTAAATTATTCAATTTTCGTTGATTGGTGTATTGAACGGTTAAAATGAATAATTTATGCATCAAGTGTGACTCCATTTTTTGATTTTTTTCAATCTCTTGCTGGTCGAATTTGAATTATTGAAAAACATAATTAACAATTCTTTTATATGAGGGATATTTTATATTAATATCAAGAAATATATTCAATTTTAAAAGTTTTAAAATTTTCTTGATGAAGTATTGTGATTCTTGTAACTACTTCATCACTTACAGATAGGTGGAATTGATTTATTAATAATAGATTTGATGTGACCCTTTCAGATTTGCCTTGAATATACCTATTTATAGATCATACTATTTTGATTTATTTGCCCTCTATTTCATTGCTTTACCGAAACATTGGGTTAAGTTGGTTTTCACCTTCTCATTTGCTCAAGAACTAGACAGGACTTTTGTACTATCTTAATTAATTATATTATACTATTTATAATAATTTGTAGTGCTGATTTTGACATTTTTACCATTTGTGACCAGACAGTTCTACATTAAGAAGGCCCTAAATTTCTAAATTCAAAAGCATTGGTAAATTTCGAACTAAATAAACTCTTATTTTTAGATTTCTGGAGTGAAGAAGCCCCAAAAATTGTAATATTTAGTAATCACTCAATTACTGGTTTAATACTTTTGTAGAAGTTTCTCTCGTTTTAAATTTCAAGTATTTATCAGTGAATATATATTACATTACTTCTTAATATTAAAAATAAATTGTTTTATTTCAGACTGATTCATATATTGAGTTTACTATATCTGATATTAATGATGGTTAACATTGTACTTGAATTTTTATAGAAATCTCAATGTTTATCAGAAGCCTTTGGATATAGTACTAAATAGAGCAACCTCGGACGTTTCCCAGTTAACAACTAACCAGAATTATTAACATTTTCAACAAATAAATGAATAAATAAATAAATAGGTGAAAAATTCAGATTTGAATAAAGTGATATTATAAAATATAATGCGATATATAAAATGACGTTAAATTCATTATATAATTGATATGAATTTGAAAATCTTTAAGAGGAAACCTAATTAAAGGTATGGTGTGACCTTCTCATTATCAAATTGTGTGAATGGTTTATCTACCCCTACAATTGCAATTGATAGGTTCTCTGTTGTAAGTGTTTCATCTTTTAAGGACTGTCTTAATGCTTCCACACATGTTTTGATAAGTTCTTCTGGATCCTCTAGATCTACAAAATTATCCATAACTTTTTCCAAGTAAGTTTTAGCACCTTGGGAACGAGCACCAATTGCAGAACCATAAACTTCTAAAGTATTACCAGATGGTTGGAATTCTAATAAATGAGCCCCACTATTATCGTAACCAATAAGTAATAAACCAACACCATATGGTCTACCACCATAAGATTGGGTGTTTTGTTGTGCTTTATCAGATAATAAATGTCCAGCTTTTTCAACTGATAATTTTCTATTGAATACTAATTGCGAATAATGGCATTGTTGTCTTAGATAATTACTTAAGACACGAGCGTCAGGAGCTAGACCTGCCAAGGAAAGACCTAAATGTTCATCACATTTAATAATCTTCTTCTGATAAGACGATAATTCATCAGCATTTCTCTTCAAAGCTGCCAATACAGCGTATTTATTAGAACGTAACCCCACTGTAACACTACCTTGCTTAATTGCCTCTAAGGCATATTCTACTTGGAATAATCTACCAGTTGGAGAAAAGGTAACTGTATCACCGTCGTAATTATTTCTAAACATCCTTCAAAAAACTGTTTCTTGCAAAAATAACAATACCCTCCTAGTCAATTGTCCCCTAGGTCTCTTGATCCTCAATCACCTCGACAACAATTAATATAATCCTATCTTTAATTCAAATCTTTAACTCTAAAAGAGTACTACTTCTTTATATCTATCTTTACTTTAGGATAATAATAATCTTTAAATTGTATCTTATTTCGACTAGTAACTTTTCGCCACCCAATATCATATTCGACGAACAGTATAAGGTAATCCGACGATAAGAGAAATTGAAAGATATTTGAGATCCGGGTAAACTTTCTATAACAACTACAGCCATACCATACTTAAACACCTTCTATATATATAGATATACATAAACATGCAGTTTAGCTTTAACCTAATTCAAATGCACCATACCAATTCACCACGAATTTATCTTGCTCATTTGGATTATTGGATGTTATATTATAATTTGTTGGGATCATATCCTTCTTGTCGATGCAATGCTTGTCACGATTTTTAATTCATTGGAATTGTGACAATGCTTTATTAATTAATTAATTAATTAATGAATTATGGAATTGAATTATATTGATGGTTTCCTCATCTGTAAAACAATTTAGTCGAGTCCTTTTGGGTTAAATATAGAAATTCGTTTTCTACAACATGAATATTTGGATGTGAATCGTGTGCACCACCCCTAGTGATTCTTAAAGTACCAGTTACATCCTTTGCACGCCCTGTTTCAAGAGGTTTCAAATTCAATACTGCTAAGGATTTGTATGTACAGGCAGCAGTGAATCTTGAATGATCTAAAATGTTTTTGTCTTGTGTCGATTCGTATGGTGTATTATTGAAATACAGCTCTGTACTCGTTACAACGATTAATAAACCACATTTCTTCATCAATGGTGTGATGAACCATAAACTTAACTCATCGCTAGTTAAACCTTCTATTAAACTTAGTAATATTTCTGGTTGTTCTAACACTATAGTTGAACCTGTGTCTACCAGGAATGACCCTAATATATCAGATATTATTTTGTCCTTTGGTTTACCAATGTTATTAACTACAAAATCTGTGAAAAGATCAACCATCTTATAATCATTTTTACCTATCTTTAACTTTGATAAGTTTTTATCAAAATAATCTGCATTGTGGACAAATGATGCAATTGTTATCAACGGATCATTCCTTGATGACTTTTGAGCATTACTGCTTGGAGTAGAGTCTGTCTTCAAAGAAAATGGCGCTCCCAATACTTTAGTCTCCACTAAGGCATTAACCAACCAAGTTGGCAAAGTAGCAGCAGTATGTGTAACTAAAATCATATCATTGGAATTACCATCGCATAGCTGACTCGATATAACCGATTGATCACTAAATAGTATTAAATCTTGTCTCTGCAATCCACTCATGCTTCTCTCTTCTTATGCCTTTATCTCTCTGGCTGCTTCCTATGTTAAACTAAAAATAAAATTATAAATACCAAAAATTATTTTCCAGTCACTGACCCAATACAATAATTTTAACTATTAACGACTCAATAAATAATCACTAACTCTTTAATTGTCTTATTTCATCTATATCAAATGAAAAGTTCAACTCATCGAATTGATCGATTTATTCAACTTTTCCACCCCATCGTTATGTATGTATGTAGTAACTTAACATCTCTCTGGCTGCGCTATGCAGGATGAAATTTTCAATCTTTTATCCAATACTGAAAAAATTTTCAGATGATGTATAGTGATGATGGTGATGAGGAAGTAAGAAAGTGTATATATATTAATGTATAAGATACGTTATTATAATTAAGATATTATATTTTGTATTTGCCTACTATCATAATTTCTGGGTGTTGTTTAATTTAATTTGTTGGAACTAAGCAAGCGCATAACAGTTTAAATATGTTTACTTTACCAGCTTTAACATCCGATATCACTGTTTCAGTTAACAGTGGTGCTAAATTAACTGAGTCTGTTCGTAGACCAATTGAACCAGTTGGTAAATTCTTTTTACACCATGCTCAAAGAACTTTAAGAAACCATACTTGGTCTGAATTTGAAAAGTTGCAAGCTGAAAAGAATGTTAAGACTGTTGATGAATCCAACGTTGATCCAGATGAATTATTATTTGATGATGAATTAGCTGATGAGACTTTATTGACTCATGACCCAAGAGATTGGAAGTCTGCTGATTTGTACGCTGCTATGGGTTTGTCTAAATTGCGTTTCAAGGCCAGCGATGCTCAAATTATCAAGGCTCACAGAAAACAAGTCTTGAAGCATCACCCAGATAAGATTTCTGCTTCTGGTGGTTTGAACCAAGATGGTTTCTTCAAGATTATTCAAAAGGCTTTTGAAACTTTGACTGATTCCACCAAGAGATCTCAATACGATTCTTGTGATTTCGAAGCTGATGTTTTACCACCAAAGAAGGGTGATTCTTATGATTTCTTTGAATCTTGGGGCCCAGTTTTTGAATCTGAAGCTCGTTTCTCAAAGAAAACTCCAATTCCAACTTTAGGTAACTTGGAAACCGAAAAGAAAGAAGTTGAACAATTCTACGCCTTCTGGAACAGATTCGACTCCTGGAGAACTTTCGAATTCTTGGACGAAGATGTTCCAGATGATTCTTCCAACAGAGATCACAAACGTTACATCGAAAAGAAGAACAAGGCTGCAAGAGACAAGAAGAAGACCGCTGATAACTCTAGATTAGTTAAATTGGTTGAAAGAGCTATGAGTGAAGATCCTCGTATTAAGTTGTTCAAGGAACAAGAAAAGAAGGAAAAAGAACAAAGAAAATGGGAAAGAGAAGCTGGCGCCAGAGCTGAAGCTGAAGCTAAGGCCAAGGCTGAAGTCGAAGCTAAGGCTAAAGCTGAAGCGGATGCTTCTGCTGCTGCCAACGCTAAAGCTGATAAGAAGAAAGCTAAGGAAGCTGCTAAAGCTGCCAAGAAGAAGAACAAGAGAGCTATCCGTTCTTCTGCCAAAGATGCTGACTACTTCGGTGATGCTGATAAAGCTGCTACCATTGATGAACAATTAGGTCTAATTGTCGACACCTTAGATGACGAACAAATGGTTGAAGTTGCTGATAAAATCAAAGCCGACGCCTCTGCTACCAAACAAGTCTTGCAAGACATTGCCAAGACTATGAGTGAAGGTGGTAAGTTACCAGCCAGTCTTTTATCTTATTTTTTATAGATAATATATAACCGTATTCCAAATATCGTTCATATAACATCAAATACATATTTCATTATATATTTGATAATAATCTTTGAAAAATTACGTTTATATCTACTGTCGCTTAAATCTCTCTTGCTTTCTTCGGCTTTTCTTATCGTTGCAGAAACACTCAATCCCGTTTTTCACTTCTCTCTTGTTAAATTTTACATCACATAAGTCATATGCTGAATTCATTTTTAGCCAGTCCCCATTTAACTCCTCGGATCTTTTTCTTTCCCCTTAGATATTACTAGCTAGATTCTGAAAGAACAACCTAGCAGTTCGAGATTAAAAACCTCAACATTGATTTAAAAACGAAAATGCCAAGTCATCAAATTCAAGATTCCAACATTAATTCAAAATGTAATGAGTTGATTAGCATATAAATAAAGGTAATTTTTTATTTTAGTTAAATATTTTTGAAATTTTAAGCATGGTATAGATAATAAATAGTTGTTATACGATTTCGTCTCTTGTAAAGGCTAAGAAGTTGATCGCCCTGTATTTCTAAAATTTGTTTTCTAGAATCAATTTAATAATGATATATACCCGTCTTTCAAGCAACCAGGATAATATTCCTATATCTAGAGCACCCACTAGTCAATTCCCAACCGGAAATAATAAATCGAGCAGCAAATGGAAGATAATCGATGGCAAGATATCGTCCTCTATTAACAGAATAAGTCAGAGTTCTATAGTTCAAAAAGTATTACCTTATATACCGTCGATTGCTAGGTTTTTCATTGTAGCAACATTTTATGAAGATTCCTATAGAATAATAACACAATGGAGTGAACAGGTTTACTTCTTGACTATGGTAAGAGGTTTACCTAAGATATTTATTTATCTATTTCTCATCTTGGGGGTAATTGCAATGTTGGTTAGTTCCACTGTATTAATTTTAAGAAAATATTCTACTTACGCCACACTGACATTATGTTCTTGTATATTCCTCAGGGAGTAGTTTATGTTCCTTCTTTGAATTATCCTTAATTGTAAGAAATATTAGCGTAAGGGGTGGTTTATTCATTTCATGGGGAGATACTATTGTTAATGACAAAGCCACTTTTCCTTCATTGCCAGAAGTTACAAATAAGAATGACAAGAATAAAGGTTATTTGTTATTAATTGGTCGAATTTTAATTGTTTTCATGTTTATTACATTTACATATGGGAAATCCTGGATTACTATTGTTCTTACAGTAATGGGAACTGTTTCGTTTGCAATTGGTTATAAAACTAAAATATCATCGATTATGCTTGGGGTATTGTTGGCATTTTATAATATAACATTAAACAATTATTGGTTTTATGATTACTCTAACAGGGATTTTGTAATGTACAAGTTCTACCAAAACTTGAGTATAATTGGAGGTTTACTTTTAATAACCAATACTGGTGCTGGTAGACTTTCAGTTGATGAGAAAAAAAAGATATATTGATACGGATGATTATAAATATACCTTATATAAAATTATAGAAATTGGAACTTATTTATAATGTAACAAGATAAGACGCTTTATCATTTGATTTATATCAGACTCAAATACAGTTCGGAATTTAATGACGTTTTTGTTTCCTCCAATAATTCCAATGGATAATAATAAAGTTATGAAATTTGGTTGGTATATTTTGAACCAAGTTAGTAGGGTTTACATTAAAATTTTCTAGACCTAATAGGTTCGAAATATTGATTGTTAATATGAAGATCATATTGGTCAGTTGAAATATTACTTTTCTCAACTTCATAATTCTTGAAAATCTAGTTTTACTAAGAGATCTTAAACTATTCTAGATGGCTGCTGACCAACCTAACAACAATTGTAATGACAGTAACTTATTAGATAGCTTGAAAAGCTGTGTATCGCTTTTTGCGAAATGGTTTGATTTTTTATCATGTTAAACACAATAATGTTGGATAAAGGTATAACGTGTCAGATTAAGACCCATCCATGTATATATATTGAAACCTAATTACTTATTTATCAAATAATTGAGGAGTTGTCTTGATTTTTCATTTTAATTTATGTATAAGTAAATATTAAAAAGTCATATTAATATAAAAGTAATTTAATATTTTGCTCATGAAGTTTCATTTTTTGTCATAAAAAGAAAGTGATAAAATTGGCATTAAACATTAATGATCTTGTAAACATTTTAAGGTGACTATAGTACATTAGTTGAGAAATTTACAAAATAAATTCTTGGAATATGGCAAGTTAATAAGTAGTTTTATTATATAAACCCACATTTATTATCTGATTATGTAGAGAATTATGTTGTAGATTTTCTACCGAATCATTCATAGTAATAGATTCTTTATTTATTTCCAAGGACATTCTTAATAAGTTGATATTGATCAGGTGTGTTAAAGTATATAATATACACATGGGAATATAATTAACATGACAAGTGTCAATTAAGATCTTGTCATTTCTTATATACAGTGTTGGAAAAGTTTTAACGTCAGAAATAACACTTTCGTGTAAAGTAACATTTCTTTATCCTATATGAATAATGTCGTAATACGTATATATCACGTGTTACCTCATAATTCTGACAGATTATTATACTTCTAGCCAAAAAAAAGCATTGATATTAGAGAGGTCGTCATTTCCTGTAGAATTGTCGAATTAAATATTCTATAAAATTGAAAAAAAAATGGTGTGATAATAAATTGACTATTAAATGTAGTAGATTAGTTCTATTTTGATAATAGCTTGGCAAGATGAGGATTCTTAAGGATATATTTAATTTGCTGTATTGTTTCAACATAGTTTAATACGAATGGATTGTAAGATCTAGAACACTAGATAATAAGTGTTATTATCATTCATACTTATAAAGAATAATAGTAACTACTATTTGAAACAATTGTATAGTATTGTATATTATTTACTTACTTTGTACATTAGAAGAAGAGATATATAGAACTCTTTATTAATAAATATACTTATTAACAGTACTAATCTACCACCAAATAGACGAATAAAATAAATACCATAACAGCATTTACTCGACGTACAATTATTAGATATCTACAACTAAAGAATTCACAACAAAGAATACATTGCTGATTAGTCATGTGATCAAAGATGGTAAACTAGCTAGAACATCATAAAAGACGAACATTGTAACTGAAGAGATGAGTTTTCTATCTATACATTTTTCTTAATAGCTAAAAAAAAAATATTTCAGCTCATCTCAAAAATTTAATACAGATATGCAAGTTGATTAAAAATTTTGATAGTTAGGATCTGACAAGCTAAGCAATTCCATATAACGATTCAAAATGGCCCAGAAGAGGAAATTTAATGATAATAAAAAGACTAATAAGGATGATACGTCTAAGATAAAGTCCAATCCAAAGTCGAAATCATCTCAACCAGTTTTAAAAAAGCCAAAGAAGTCGATCAAGATATTATCAAAGACGATTAATTATTCTATTTGTATTCCAACCAGTATCTTAGATAATTGCCACAATTTAGAACAAATCACTTCAACTTTGTATCAAATTGCTAAAACGGCTACTATTTACAACGTAGGTGAAATTGTAATTTTACAAATATCGAAGAAAAGTGATAATAATAATAATGATTCCGGAACTTCTAAAAATCAAAAAAAATTATCAGATTCTGTTTTGATTGCATCGTTATTACAATATTTTGTTACACCTCCATATTTAGTTAACACAGTTTTTAAAAAAGATTATCACAAATATTTCAAATACGCATCAAAATTGCCTAGATTATCAGCATTACCATTTATGAGATATTTGGATGAGGACAATGGTCGTTACAGAGAAGGTTTGACTATTAGAATGTCTAAACCATCTAGTAACAACAATTCTAATAAGGGTAAAGAATTCAAACAGACTAAATATGTCAACGTAGGAAAGCCAGAAGCATTGGAATTAAAAACTCAGTTAGTTCCTGTAAACGTCAGAGTTACTGTTGATACTATTGAGAAAAAAGTAGTGTCACCACAGGAGGCATACGGTGATTTTTATGGAGCCCAATTTTCTTACGGTTATCATGTAAGAATAGCTCAATCATTTGGCAATGTTTTCACAGAATGTTCATTTAAAAATGGCTATTCACAAGCAGTTTGGATTAATAGTGGTGATTATTATTATAATGAAAATTTAAAGAAATATAATAAGATAGAAAATAATTTAGGAAGAATCGAAAAAATAATCAGATCTGAACCTGGAAATACAGACAATATGTCAAATTTACTTCTAGTATTTGGTAAATGGGATCATGTAAAGAAAAGTTTCAATGATTCCAAAGACCAATTCGAAGGTTGTGAAGGTGCTCATCAATTTTTTGATGGTCAATTAGAACTCCCGGGAACTGTTCCTCATGGACGCATTCAAATTCAGGACTCATGTATGATATCGTTAACTTTATTATCTACTATGTAATGATTGCATATACATGCATATACATGCATATAAATCCCCTCTCCCCCACCTTAACTGCCAAAAATACCGACAATATCGAGAATGACCACTAATAGAAGTTAAGTTTACCTAGCATGAATATTTTATAATTTTAGTAGTGATATAGAGGAAAATCTTCTAGTATAGTAGAGTCTTATGAGTTAGTACAGATAGATAGACACATGTATAGTAAAAATGCGAACATTAGAAATTTTCAAATCACCTTTGGCTCTCATTTACTTCATACATGAGTAGGATGACCAAGAGCAAGATTAAGAACATTATCCACGAAATTAAATGTCTAGTAATAACGTCAACCTCTCTTAATAAAGAAAAGACTCAAGCAGACAAAAAATATGGTAAATAGAAAGAAAATGCACGACCACTGTAAACTGAACTAAAACTAAATACATACTGTCCTATTTTTATCAACTTCTTTATTATACCTCCTTCCTGATTCGACTGAACTTAAACATGCTGATGGAGATCAGCTGGACAAAAAACCAATAAATAACTTATAGTAACAGCGTAGGCAAGGTATATGTCTACGGAAAAAGTGGACAGTTAAAAATGAATGCATACAAATACAAAGCGTCTCATTAATTACATTCAAGCTTAACCCAAATTCTAAATTTCTCAATTCCTCCAGCATTAACTCCATCCTGAGTAAAATTAAGGAACAACAAACAACTTAAATGGTAAATACAAAATAGACAGTCAGCTAGACTAAAAATTATTACTACGAAAAAAAATGTAGACAACAAATAATTAACTTGGATCAAACCTTCTGATGCTCTCTCTTATTTTATTTCTGGATAGATAGAATTGACTAGGCAAAAGTTTACTCAATTCTATCTCTCTGTGATTTCACCATTAATAGGACAAGGAGAAAAATATCAGCAATAAGCTCTTGCTGCTCTCTATGACGTCTCTTCCTTGGTAGTTTTTCAAAAAGGCTTCTAAAATTAGAAGTACAAAATTGAATATTTTTCTTTGATTTCGGTTCTGTACGGCTTTTCTCAGAAACAAATTCAAAAAAAGAACCGAAAACTGTCTCGAGGATGAGAAAAAGAAACGAAATTTTAAACAGTTTCGAAATTGAGAAGCTGGTAGAAGAGAAACACACATAGACAATACCTATCCATACAAGAAGAGGACTTGGGATACAAGCAAGCAAGTAAGCCAGTACTGGTCAATTATTATTGATGAAAACTGGTGATTTTAAATCAGTAAACATAGGGATTTAATGTTTATATTATTCTTTTTTTATGTAAGTTTTCGTTCCCATTCATTTGATAAACATAACATTTGTTGATAATTTCCTAAAGATATTTCATAATTTTATTTTATTTATATTCTATTTTTTTTTTTTTGATATATAGTATCCATAGAATTTTTGATTTTAAGCTACAATTTTTATATTTAATAAGTGCTGAATAAAAAAAAATTTTCCCTTCATTTTTCTTCCAGTTCTATTTTCTTTTTTAGTTTTTTGATTCGATTTAATCTTGATTTTTAAACATTATTTGTTATTGTTTAGATCAAAATTTTCATTTATAGATCATACAAGAAATCAATCGTTTGATAGAATACTAACATACTCTGTAACGATGCATTTATCTACTTTAGTTGCTGCAGCTACTGCTTTATTATCTGCTACTCAAGTTGCTGCTATTGGTGAATTAGCTTTTAACTTGGGTGTTAAAAACAATGATGGTACTTGTAAGTCTGTTTCTCAATTTGAAAGCGATTTAGAAGTTTTAAAAGGTTACACCGATACTATCAAAGTATACGCTGCTTCTGATTGTAACACTCTACAAAACTTGGGTCCAGCTGCTGAAGCTGAAGGTTTTAAATTATTCGTTGGTGTTTGGCCAAACGATGATGCTCATTTTGCTGCTGAAAAAGCTGCTTTACAAACTTACTTACCAACTTTAAAGGAATCTACAGTTGCTGGTTTCATTGTCGGTTCTGAAGCTTTGTACCGTAAGGATTTGACCCCATCTGAATTAGCTTCTAGAATCAACGAAATCCGTGATTTAGTTAAAAATATTAATGATTCTCAAGGTAATTCTTACTCCAGCAAACAAGTCGGTACTGTCGATTCTTGGAACGTTTTAGTTGATGGTTACAGTACTCCAGCCATCACTGCTAGTGATTTCGTTATGGCTAACGCTTTCTCATACTGGCAAGGTCAAACCATGCAAAACTCTTCTTACTCATTCTTCGATGATATTATGCAAGCTTTGCAAGTTATTCAAACCGCTAAGGGTTCTACTGACATTACTTTCTGGGTTGGTGAAACTGGTTGGCCAACCGACGGTACTAACTTTGAAAGTGCTTACCCATCTTTGACCAATGCTGCTCAATTCTGGCAAGAAGGTATCTGTGCTATGAGAGGTTGGGGTGTTAATGTCATTGTTTTTGAAGCTTTCGATGAAGACTGGAAGCCAGACACTTCTGGTACTTCTGACGTTGAAAAGCACTGGGGTGTTTGGACTTCTGGTGACAAGTTGAAATTTTCATTATCCTGTGATTTCTCAGGTTCTAAATAAATAGGCTGATCTTTAGATCTGATAAAAGATTCCCTTCCATTATACCCTTTCTTAAATGTTTATAATTAAATATATATTTTCCACTTCGTTTTATAAGTAACTGATCTTTATAGGACATAAAGACATTATCATTTTTGCAGTTTTACACTTATAATAAATTAGATTATTTTTAAGAATTTTGTCTTAACAAATTTCAACGAACTGAAATTGAATGACTGACCAACAAAACAACGAATGTTTATAAAAAATACTATTATTAAGTTAATATACATTGATTTTTTTTAAATTAAATACATTTCTAATATATACATCAATATGATTGAATGATTTTTTAAAAAAAATTTACATTATTTTTAAAATTAAAATGCCAAATGAGTAAAATGCGATTTACTACTTCCAAATATTAATACTTTACATTAAATAATCCTGTGCCAAAAAAAAAATAAAGAACAACTAATTTACAATAAAGGACTTTTTATCATTATTTTAATTTGAAATCCTCTTCAGTGATACCTGATCTCATACACATACTTGTGAAAATACCGTCCATCTTATACAAATTATATGGACTATCAAATTCTGCAATTTCACCCTTTTCTAGTACTAAGATTCGATCATAATTCAAAATCGTCTTCAATCTATGAGCAATGCATAAAATTGTACATTCACTGAAAGCTTCAATAATACGATTCTGAATTTTATTATCAGTTTCATAATCAACTGATGATGTCGCCTCATCTAAGATTAATACCTTAGAATTACGAACCAATGCTCTTGCCAAAGCTAATAACTGTCTTTCACCCAACGAAAAATTACTACCCTCTTCTTCAACTTCTTGATCTAAATGGAATTTGTGTAATTCCTGAACTTTACTATTGCCAGTTGACTTTTGTGTTTTAACCTCTTCAAGACTTTCCTTATCTATGGAACCACCTCTTGATAAGGCATCCCATAATTCATCATCTGATCTTTCTCCAAAAGGATCTAAATTCTTTCTAATAGTACCTCTAAATAGAACAGGATCTTGGGGAATAATCGATAAACTTCTTCTTAAGTCAAACAAACCAATATTACTGATATTCACTCCATCAATAATAATTCTGCCTGATTCCAATTCGTTAAGTCTGTATAAAGCACTCATAATCGTAGATTTACCAGCACCAGTACGACCACAAATACCAATCTTTTCACCACCATTAATACTCATGGAAAGATTCTTTAGAACAGCTGGTAAGCCAGGTCTGTAAGCAAACGATACTTCTTCAAAATCAATTTTACCTTCCTGAGGCCAAGATGGATCAGGTGAGCTTTCTGGTTTACGATATGCTGCTTCCGTTGGAAGTTCAGTTGCATATGATACCAATCTTTCAACACTATTCATATCATTTTCAGTCTGCGTTAATGCTCTCAAAACAGTATTCAACAGCCCTGGTAATTGTAATACGTAAGTTAACAAAACACCTACAGATGAAGCTGAAATGTGGAATTGCCTAGTAACACATAACAGAGCAATAATTAAAGCAAAACAAACTGCAATCATATCCAAAAGAACGGCAACCCATCTTTGAACACAAACAACCAAATAACCGGCTTCATTCATTTTATCAATCAAATAATCCGACTTCGCCATAAATCTCTCTTCACTATTATAAAATCTAATAGTATCCATACCACCAAGAACTTCATTTAAATTATTGTAAACAAATGATCTTTGGATAGCTTCCAATCTTTTGATTTCTCTACCGGCGCTCTGGTAATGGTTACTCACCAGAACAAATATTAATAGAATAAATGGAATGGCGATTGCGAACCATGGTAAATAAATGATACACATAACACAGACACCAATTATATTTGCAAATTGGGCCAACATCAAACGAACATTTTCTGTCAGTTCATTATCTAAACTATCGGTATCTTTTGTAAATCTGTTCAAAATACGACCTAGTGGGGTTGTATCCAAGAAAGCCATTGGTGTATGAAGAATTCTACGAACTGCACTCAAGTTTAGTTTCTTAGAAGCGTTTACACCAATAAAACAAACAATTGTGAATTGAGAAGTCATAAAAATATAACCACCAAAGACAAAAAAAGAGTACAAACCCATGTAAAAGCTAGTCGACCTTGTTGGAAATTTATCTTCAGTCCAAAATGAAAGCCATACGGATGAGAATAGAGAGCAGAATGTAGTTGCGGTCACACAGAATACATACAATGGTATTACAAGGAAACCCCATTTGCCTACAGCTGCCTTTAAATAACTTTTATAAATATACCATCCGATACTATTAACTGCTCTTTCTTCTTTGTTAATGATATGACCATCAACCTCACTTTTTGTAGTAACTTTAGTAAGATTTTTTTCTAATTCAGATAATTCTTTTACTTCAATTTCAAATTCTTCATCTTGTTCTTCATCTTCGTCTTGCTTTTGGGTAGTATGTTCCATTAAAGTTATAAATGTTTGATTACGTTTCTTTAGTTCTTCAACAGTACCAATATCAACAGATCCATCATTTCCTAAAACAATAACACGGCTTGCATTTTCAACTAAGGACAATTGATGTGTGGCCAAGACTCGAGTTTTGCCATTTAATAATCCTAATAGACATTCATCCATGATTAGCTTACCTACACGAGAATCCACAGCACTCAAAACATCATCAAACAAGTAAATATCTTTATTCTTATAGACACATCTTGCTAAATTTATACGTGCTTTTTGACCACCGGATAAATTAATACCACGTTCACCAATTTCAGTCATATCACCGGCGGGTAATATATCTAAATCTGCATCTAAACAACACGCTTTAACAACCATATTATATTTGGATTTATCAAAGGGGGAACCAAAGATAATGTTATCACGAACTGTAGCATTTTGAATCCATGGATAACCTCCCATTAATAATTCACCATTGATTTGTACTGAACCCTCGGTTTTTTCCATCAAACCAGACATTGCATTTAAAAGAGAAGTTTTACCGGTACCAATCGGACCAGTAATCATAATAAATTCACCTTTATGGATTTCTAAATTAATGTCTTTAAAACCTGAAAATGCAAATTTTTCGAGATCAACTGGACTGCTTTCTTTTGCTGATGGCTTCTTAGACTCTTCTTTTTTCTTAACTTTATCCTTCTTATTTTTATTTTTATCCTTTTGTTTAGCTTCTTGTTCGGCATCAATTTTTTCATAGTCTGGCCATTCAAATGAAGCATTTTTCATTCTTAAAGCTGTATTTGGATCTATATCTGAAGTTGGAGCCATTTCATCCAATAGTTTCTGATTGATCTCTGGAGCTTCTAATAAATTTTGGAAACGATCTAAACCTAAAATCATATCGATACCAGTACTAATAGCAATAGGGAAGAAGAACATTTGTAAACTTAAGATTTGAAATAATGACAAAGAAGCAAAAATATTGCCCGGTGTTCTTCCTGAACTGTTCACTTTATACATTGCCAAAAACGTCACTAAAGACGCGATATTTGGTAATGACATTGCCAGAGCGATCATAAAATTTCTGATAAATTGCATTTTTCTAACTTTATCTATTTCATTTGTCCTAATATCAGTTATATTTTTTTCATACGCATCTTCCCATGCATAATATTTAACCATTTTCATATTATTTAAGATTTCTCTCATCATTGTCACTCTAGCGTCTGTAAAAATTAGAGATGTAACTCTTAAACCGATAATTTGCTTAAAGACAAATAATGAGAAGAAAAATGAAGCAAAGAAGACACCGATACCAACTAAAGCAATAGGCCCTAAATTGACAATAAGTAATACAATACAAATTGCCAAAGCGGCAGGGAAACCTGCCAAAAACGGCTGAAATGAAATAGCAAATTCTATTCTTGCAAGATCTGTAGTGACAAAAGAAGTAACTTTACCGTTTGGGAATTTATGTTTTGCATAACCATTTGCTCTAAACATTTTACTTAAAGCTGCTTTAGTCAATACCGATTTTGCTTGAGAACCAGTCAATTGAGAAGCACAGAAAAAATGGTTAAAAAAGACACCATTAACAAAGATCATAATACAAGCACCGAAAGCATAACCAATCCCTTTATTTACATGTAAACTTGGTACCAATGCTTTTGCTTCGACGAATTCAATTAATCTTTTAGTCAATAAAGGATTTAGACCTGATGCACAATTTGATAAAATAGCACAAGTGACAGCCCATAGATATTGATATTTAAACGTGAAGAATAAAGCTCTTAAAACAGTAAATCTTGGCAATTCTGTATTTTCTACTACTTCTTGATCTGTAGCATCTGGATGTAATTTTTTATATTCATTACGATACTTTTCAAAATAAAAGTTCATATTTTTTTCAAAGCTTTTGTAAATTGCGTCGATTGACATTTTTTTATCAGTTATAAAAAGATCATTTGGTTGAATTGTTCTTTTATAACCCACTTTAATGATTGGGAATACCCACCAAATGAATATTCTTGAAATGATATTTGCATGATATAAGGGAAAAATCTTCCTTTCATCATCATCTTGTGGAACAGGTGGGATTTTTTTTGAATGGAGGAAAGAGAATAATCTTTTCTGAGGGTAGATTTCAGAATCTGTGACTTTTTCTAAATCATCTTGATTTAAGAAAGTTTTAGGTTTATTTGCCTCTACTTTATATTCACCTGAGGGTAAAAATCTATAGCTAATATCAGTTGAAGCATCGGATTTTGAATTCAAGGTTGATAAATTTACACTTCTTTGAAATGAAAGACCATTTTTATCATAATCTTTTTCATCATAATCAGCATTCCTTAAGTTACCGGCACCATTGTTGTCACCACCTGCAGACGAAGAATCACTACTGGTATGACCTATTAGCATTGTTATTTACTAATAATAACAGTCGAGTCGAAAGAGTATGGGTGCAGGAATGACTCTTGAATACTGTATATATAGAAATATAATTTAATCACTACCCAAATTCAAACAATTATGAAAAGTAATATTGCAGATAATCTTGTTGCCACCACCACTACTTTAACCACCAATAATATATATATGTATATATATATAAATGATTTCAAATTATTATTAGTATACGCCAAATGGAAGGATGAGTAATTGAGAGTACCCAGAAACGAAGTAGCAACGAGCTTAATCTAACAAAGAGAAACCAAACAAAACCAACAATAACTGAAGAGTTTAGTTAGGTAAGGTCTATTTGCCAATTGTAGGAACAAAAATAGGCACTAGATAGCCCTTCTTTCAAAAATTCAATCTATAAAAGATAAAAAGAGGGACTAATCAGCAAACTACTTATATAAACTAAAGTAATGTTGCGTTGCACCTGTGAAATTATTCCAGAAGGTACTACAAACTTACTGGACAATAAGATTTGAAAGTTACACACTCACTCATCGATATATACATCGTTAAAATCCAAGTTCAAGTTAGAATTCAAGCTGATTAATAAATCAAGTTTCGAACAAAGCCTAAATATTTCATATCTGTAGCCATCTGCAGGATAATGCATAGCAGAACATAGCAGAGCATAGCATAATTAGATGCTCCAATCCTGCAAAAGCACCAGGATATGATGAGATGTTGTTCATTTCGAAACGATATTAGGCACTAACTGGGTAATAATGCGAATTTATGTTATGTATGAGGTTGGTTGGTTTGTATGGAAAATAGTGAATGAGATTAGTTTCTTGTTATGGCAAAAGAGAGAGAGAGAATTGACTGCAGAGTAGAGGGGAAAAACTACCCAGAAAGAGAGGAAGAAAGAGAAATAAAATAAATCCAGAATTCATTTCGGTTCGGAAAAACACCGAGAGCAGTGCTTGGCCAGAGAGAAAGAGCTGCAACAAAAACTTAGACGGATGTTGGTGGTGGATGGGGCGGGAGGAAAGACTAAGACTAAGACCAAGATGAAGTCGAACATCAAACTGGAAATAACAGTGTAATGTTGCACGACATGTATTTACATGTTATTTTTTTGTTGGTATAAAATTCTCAGCCTCGATCTCCTTGGTAACCGGATTGGAAGAGGGATGGATATAAAGCGGATTGGTGCCATATGCACAGAAGGTAATGGAGAAGACGGAAGACAAAGGACAACTCATCCGGGGGACTAGAGCCTGCGTGATTTGGCTCGGACAAAGTATGGCCAGCTGTTTTAGTACTAACTGTGCAGTATACGGTCTGTACGCCCTCGCAAACGTTCCATAGTTCTTGTCTTCCCATCTCCAATTACCAAGACATATCATATCATATCGTACACTCTGAGGCAGGCCGGAAGTAACGGAGTATAGACATAACGCTCAACGGTAGGCAGGGAAAAATGGCACAAGAGTAACATTTGTACGGCAGTTCCACTTAAAAAATTAAAGCTAAAAAAGTCTAATATACTGTCGTCCGAAGTTCAAACGTATTCCGCTCTTATTTCCATGGGGTTTAGTAAATAGGGCCCACTTAAAAGGTCAAAAAAAAAAGAAATCGCACCCACATAAAGATAAATATCAAGTTACCCTGAAAGCCGAGCTTAGCTTGTATCAATTTTCTTGTTGTATTTTTGGTTTGTTCCAAATATTATCACAACTCCGAGCCGAACTTGATTTGGTGTGATCATCATCGCTATATGACTTCATGATGATAGAACTAATCAATTGTATGATAGATAATGAATATTTTATAGATTATTTTCTTTTTTTACATCTAATCAGTTATTGATAAGAAAGATAACTAAAATTGGTTGCAATGTTATAAAAATGACAACCACCGGAAAACATCATCTGACATGAATATATAAACTCACCCTTTCTATAACAACCCGAAAGTTTCTAATTTTTTTTTTTTCTCAGTTGATTAACGGTTTGAATATTGATTGATACGACGAAGACAATATTCAATTTCTCTTACCCGAACCTAAATGGGTTACCGATTCGGTATGCCATTTTTTTGTTTGGGTTCGCTTGATTCAGGTTTTCTCGAAGTTCTTGAATATAGAATTCGAAATTACTAAATTTTATATGTTAGCATTATACTGTTCTAATCTCATCGCTCTATGATTACATACAGTATTTTGTCTTTGACTTTAAATTCTTGATCGCTTCTTGTATAATTACTACTGATGTTTGTTTTCTATGTTTTTATACTATAATAAGGACAAAATATCAAAAATAAAAAATACAAAAGATAAGGTTTCACTAATCCGATATTTACAATACGTAAAGTAAAATATGATCGTATAAAAAAAAAGGAAGGAAAAAGCATTTCAGTAATTACATTTTCAAAAAAGATAGGTACTCATATAGACATTGATTTCGTTTTTAGCATAAATCACAGATATATCTCATCTTCATCACTTTATCTTTTAACTATTTTTTTTTCATTCCATCTTTAAATTAAAAAATACCCTATCTTATTAATTTATAATCTATTTCCAAGATACTGTCCTATCGTGGTTCAATTCGCTTCAGATCTCAGAGGAGACTGCTCTCTTTGAGACCAAATTCTATACCACGTATAACTAAAACAAATCTCACTCCAATTGCATTCAATGTATCGCAAAAATGGTTCATCCATAGTTCAAACTATAAAATCAACGATTATTCTTTAAAACATTCGATTTTACCAAATAATTTCATTGGCAATACTACAATTGATCAAAAAATTAACCATCCTCTACAAAAATTTGTTAAAGATCACGATGGCCACACAATAATTAGAAAGATTCTTATTGCAAATAATGGTCTGGCCGCTGTAAAAGAAATAAGATCGATCAGGAAGTGGGCCTATGAGACTTTTGGTGATGAAAGAATAATAAAATTCGTAGTAATGGCTACTCCTGAAGATTTTGATGCAAATGCTGAGTATATTAGGATGGCAGATCAATATGTAGACGTGCCCGGTGGAACAAATAATAACAACTATGCTAATGTTGATTTAATTGTGGACATCGCGGAGAGATGTAAAGTTGATGCAGTCTGGGCAGGTTGGGGACATGCTTCAGAGAATCCGCATCTGCCTGAGTTATTAGCTCAAACTAAAAATAAAATTGTATTTATTGGACCTCCTGCAAATGCAATGAGATCAATTGGTGATAAAATTTCAAGTACTATTGTAGCTCAAAGTGCTGATATTCCTTGTGTCCCATGGTCAGGATCTGGTTTAAAAGAAATTGAAAAAAAGAATTCCACTGGCATTATCTCTGTAAATGATCAAGTATATTCAGAAGCGTGCTGTACTTCACCACACGATGGTCTTGAGAAGGCTAAAAAAATAGGCTTTCCTGTAATGATAAAAGCTTCAGGTGGTGGTGGTGGGAAAGGCCTTCGAAAAGTTGAACATGAAAGGGATTTCATCTCTCTTTATCATCAAGCAGCTGCAGAATTACCGAGATCTCCGATATTCATAATGAAGTTAGCTCCAGACTCAAGACATTTAGAAGTTCAAATTTTAGCAGATCAATATGGTACTAACATTTCACTATTTGGTAGAGATTGTTCTGTGCAGAGAAGACATCAAAAAATTATAGAAGAAGCTCCAGTTACAGTTGCTCCTGAAAGAACTTTTCGAATGATGGAAAAGGATGCAGTAAAATTAGGAAAACTAGTAGGTTACGTTTCAGCAGGTACTGTCGAATTTTTATACTCTCAGGAAGAGGATAAATACTACTTTCTAGAAATAAATCCAAGGCTTCAAGTAGAACATCCAACAACAGAAATGATTTCGGGGGTAAATTTACCAGCTGCCCAATTGCAAATTGCAATGGGAATTCCAATGCACAGGATAAAAGATATCAGATATTTGTATGGCGTAGATCCGGATTCAGCAACTGATATTGATTTTGAGTTTAAAACCAATGAATCAAGAATACGGCAAAAATGGCCAACACCCAAGGGTCATTGTATTTCATGTAGAATAAATGCGGAAGATCCAGATAAAGGTTTTAAGCCCTCTAGCGGTACTTTAGAAGAACTAAATTTCAGATCATCCTCGAACGTATGGGGTTATTTCTCTGTAGGCAGCAAAAGTAGCATTCATTCTTTCTCTGATTCCCAATTTGGTCATTTATTTTCTATGACTGATGATAGAGATAAATCTAGAAAAGAATTGGTCATAGCGTTAAAAAATTTATCAGTTAGAGGGAATTTAAGAACTACTGTTGAATATTTATCAAAGCTGCTTGAAGCGAAAGATTTCAAAGAGCAAAAAATAACTACAGGATGGTTAGATAATTTAATTTCACACAAGACTACGTCAAACAAACCAGACTCACTTCTTTCTGTTATATGCGGAGCTGTTACAAAGGCATTTGTAGCTTCAGAATCTAGCAGATCAGAATATATTAATTCATTGCAAAAGGGACATATTCTTTTCCCATCAAAATTACCAACTATATTCACAGTTGATTTCATTTATGAAGGTATCCAATATAAATTCGATGTAACTATATCTGCCCATGATAGATTTACGCTAGAAATAAATGATTCCATTTGTGAGGTTAGTGTCAGAAAATTATCAGATAATGGCTTACTAATAAATCTTGGAGGCTTATCACATATGGTTTATTGGAGAAAAGAAGCTACATCTACCAGATTATTAATTGACTCTAAGACAGCAGTTTTAGAAGATGAAAATGATCCTACAAAGCTTAGGACACCATCTCCGGGAAAGCTTGTTAAATATCTTGTAGAAGATGGCGAACGCATAAAACCAGGAGAACCATTTGCTGAAATCGAAGTAATGAAGATGCAACTCCCATTAATTTCTGAAGAAGATGGTATTGTTCACCACTTAAAGCAACCAGGTTCAATAGTTTCAGTAGGGGATACAATTGCCAATTTGGA
The DNA here is from genome assembly GCF_000150035.1 of Vanderwaltozyma polyspora DSM 70294. Lineage (NCBI taxonomy): Eukaryota > Fungi > Ascomycota > Saccharomycetes > Saccharomycetales > Saccharomycetaceae > Vanderwaltozyma > Vanderwaltozyma polyspora. Next base: position 22,604 of record NW_001834667.1, read on the forward strand.
ATTGGATAATAAATCTAACGTCAAACATCCTATACTGTTTAGCGGTAAATTACCTGACTTAGGCTCACCTATAGTAGAAGGTACAAAAAAAGCACATAGGTTTAAAAGTTTGGTATCAAAATTGGAAAATATCTTAAATGGATACGAATCAAGAACTGAAATCAAGTCCCTCGTAAAAGATTTAGTTCATTTGTTAAGGGATCCACGTCTTCCTTTCTCTGAATGGAAACTACATATGTCTGGGTTGCACTCTAAAATACCTTATGAATTAGATGAAAAAATTAATAACCTAGTGCAAGAAGCTTCTAGCACAACTGAAATATTTCCTTCTGAGAAAATTCAAGATTTATTAGTGACGGCTGCTGAAAAACATCATTCAGATTTTTTATTATTGAAAAACATCAGTCCCCTATTAGACATCACTGGTCGTTATTTAAATGGACTACATAAACACGAGCATTCTGTATTCGTCAGCTTGTTAAAACAGTATTATGCTGTTGAGAAGCTATTTCAGGTAGATACTGTCACAGATGAGAGTGTTATTTTAGAGCTAAGGGAACATTATCATGATGATTTAAACAAAATAGTCGATATTGTCCTATCACATTCTAATGTTAAGGCAAAAAATAAACTTGTAATGGAAATTCTAAATCATTATCAACCTGTCTATAAAATTTCTCTAGAGGTGACCTCTTTATTGTCACCTTCTTTGAAACTGTTATCCGACTTGAAAGCTAAGTCTAACTCTGAAATTTCATTGAGAGCAAGACAAATGTTAATTCAAGGTACTTTACCATCAATAAGAGAGAGAAATGGAAATGTAGAGAGATCCCTATCTGAATCATCAAAGGATGTTGTTATACAAGGTAATGAAATCAATTTATTAGACAGTAGTACGCAAAATTTAGAAAACCTAATAAATACAAATACTGTTATATTTGATATTTTATTTCCTTTTCTCTCGAATCCCAATATAAAATTAGCATCAACGGCAGCATACGTTTATATTCGTCGTTCTTATAGTGGTTTTGGTGTGAGTGAAATTAAAATGCAAAGATTCAATCATAACATAATATGTCACTGGAAATATCAGAATGCTTCTACTATCTTTGATTCATCTCATTCAACCTCATTTGATAAAAAAAATAAGATTCTACCAATATCCGATACGTTTAATCTTTCTATTGATAAGGATCAGTCATTGAAATCTAGTTACCTCATAACTGTTGGGTGCTTATCTGAACTACGTACTATTTTAGTAGAACTGTCCAATGGTCATATTTTTACAAATATTCATACTGGCAGTATAAGCAAGAATAAGAATTTTACAGTTTACATTAATTCTTTTAAAGATTGTAATGATCCTGATGAAATTTTTATCTATTTGAAAGAGACTATTGAAGAGAATAAAGATCTTCTCTTGGAGGTTGGAACAAATCAGATCACTTTTATGTATATATCTAAATTAAACCAATACCCAAAATACTTTACATTTAGAGGAGGAACATTTGAAGAAATTCCAAAACTTCGTGACATTGACCCTGCTTTGTATGATCAGTTAGAATTAGATAGACTGTCAAATTTTGAAACTAAACACATAAGTACGGAAAACAAGAATATGAGAGTATATGGTGCTAGAAGTAGGTTATCAAATTTTGATAACAGGTTTTTTACGAGATGTATTATTCGTACCCCAAGATTCTCAGATGAGATATCGATACATGATTATTTGAATAGCAAAACTGAACATCTAATGGTAGACGTCTTTAATAATTTAAATGCTTGCGACACGATTGATTCAGACTTAAATCATATTTTCATTTTTTATAATGCAATTTTTGATATATCGCCGTATACTCTCCAAAAAATATTCAAAAACATATTTAATAGGTTAGAGCAAAAATTAAATGATGTTAGGGTTACCTCTATTGAAATCAGAATTGTTGCAAGGGACCCTGTGTCAAAGAAGCCAGTTTTTATTAGATTTGTCAGAGATAATATTAGTCGTTACAATGTTCAGACATATCTATATAAAGAAATGGCTACTTCGAGTACAACAATTAATTTAATTTCAATTGGGAAAGAAGGTCCGCTCCAGGGTATATCCATTGCTTCTCCATATAATGTAGAAAGATGGCTTCAACCTAAACGTCATAAGGCATATTTAATGGGAACAACCTACGTATATGATTTCCCCAATTTGTTTCGTCAAGCTGTTCTAGATCAATGGAGCAATAATTTATTATGGGCATGCCCGCCATTTAATCATTTTACCGTTAGGGAACTAATCCAGAATGATAACGGAGATTTAATAGAACAGACTCCGCGACCAGGAACTAACGATATTGGAACAGTTGCGTTTAAAATTCACATGAAAACACCTGAATATCCAAACGGTCGTGAAATTGTAGTTTTAGCCAATGATATTTCATTTAAGTTTGGCTCCTTTAGTGTCCGTGAAGATAAATTCTTTAATAAAGTAACTGAATACTGTCGTAATCTTGGTATCCCTAGAGTATATATTTCAGCAAATTCCGGTGCAAGAATTGGAATAGCAGAAGACTTAATTCCCCTATTTGATGTTGAGTGGAAAGATACCAATGACTTCACAAAAGGTTACAGTTACCTATACATAAGTGACGAAAATATGGATTATTTGAAGAAAACTGGCAAAGAAGATTCCATTGTAACCGAACGTGTAATTGAATGTGGTAAAACTAAACATATGATAAAAGCAATTATTGGATCTGATGACGGTATAGGTGTAGAATCACTTCAAGGTTCGGCGTTGATTGCTGGTTCTACAGCAAGAGCCTATAATGATATTTTTACTATTACTATTGTCACTGCAAGATCTGTCGGTATAGGTGCATATCTTGTGCGTCTAGGCCAAAGAGCTATTCAAGTGGAAGGACGACCAATTATTTTAACAGGCGCCTCTGCCATTAATAAATTGTTAGGTTATCCTGTTTACAGTTCTAATTTGCAGTTAGGTGGAACTCAGATTATGTATAAAAATGGTATTTCTCATTTAACAGCGCAAAATGACTATGAGGCAGTATATTCTGTAATAAGATGGTTGTCATATGTTCCAGAAAAACGAGATGCTCCTGTTCCAGTTATTGATTCAAAGGATCCCTGGAACCGTGATGTTGAATATGTTCCTGAATCAAAGGAAGCGTATGATGTCAGGTGGATGATTGAAGGTCGTTATATAGGAGATCATTTTGAATGTGGCTTATTTGATAAGGGTTCATTTTTTGAAACTTTATCAGGATGGGCTGAGGGCGTGGTTGTAGGAAGAGCTCGTTTGGGTGGTATTGCTGTAGGTGTGATTGCAGTAGATACCAATACTTTCAAAAGCACGATTCCGGCAGACCCAGCAAATCCAGAGTCGACCGAAGTAGTGATATATGAGGCTGGCCAAGTTTGGTATCCAAATTCTGCCTACAAAACTGCCCAAGCTATAAACGATTTTAATAAGGGCGAACAATTGCCACTAATTATATTTGCGAACTGGAGAGGTTTCTCAGGTGGGCAAAGGGATATGTTTGATGAGGTGTTAAAATATGGTTCATATATTGTGGATTCCTTAGTGAAGTATAATCAACCAATTATTATATATGTACCACCAACTGGTGAGTTGAGAGGCGGTTCTTGGGTTGTTGTTGATCCATCAATTAACCCTGATCAGATGGAAATGTTTGCTGATTCTAGTGCAAGAGCAAGAATGTAAAAGCCAAAAGCAATGGTTGGGATTAAATACCGTAAGGAAAAAATATTGTCAACTATGCGAAGGCTTGATAAGACTTATAAATGTTTACATGATAAATTACAACAGCTTTCATGTAAAGATAGTGAATTCGGAAATGTTTCTGAGAAATTAAAAGATCGTGAGAAGCAATTGCTTCCTATATACACTCAAATTGCTGTGCAGTTCGCAGATCTACACGATAGAACAACACGTATGCTGGCAAAAGGTGTCATCAAAAAGGAAGTCAAATGGGTTAATTCACGTAGGTTTTTCTATTGGAGGTTAAAGAGACGTTTGCTTGAAGAATACTTGATGAGAACTGCTTTAAAAAATGTAGATAAAGTTCCCAGATCTGAATTAATGTCAATATTGCAAAGTTGGTATCCTCCAAATATATCTAGTAATGATGATAGAAAAGTCACGGAATGGCTTGAGTTAAATTACAACAAATTAGTGAAGAAGTTATGTTCATTGGCATTTGATTCTTTCATGCAGAAGGTTTCTGATTCGATTATTAAAAACGAAGAGGAAGGTATGGATAAGATTACTAAAATCTTAAAAAATTTACCTAAAGCTGAGAGGGACAAGATTGTCAAGAGTTTAAATGACGAATAACTTAATGTAAAATTCCAAAATGAATATTTAAATGAGTGCATTATTACATGATATTTGGAGACTTTTATAAAATTATATAAATATATATCAAAAATTAATATTCATATGTTATAGACGTAATGAACAGTTTTTCTTAACTTGATACTTCTGCTTTAAATTTCTTAGCTTTAGGCTCAGCGGAAGTATTCTTCAAAAAGTGTTTTTTCTTTCCATTATTCATCTGTGACTTCATATCATTTTCTCTTTTTTTAGTTAATTTTTCTTCTTCTCTACGTTTAGCCAAATATTCAGTTGGATCGTTTATGACAGTACCATCTGGACCAATTTGATCAATTACGTGATTAATCTCCTCCATATTTTTACATTTAGAGATATATTGATAAAACTCAGATTTCCCTGGAATAATTCTATTCAACATATACTTTGTGTTCCCAATAATATTTTCGAATTCATTAGCTATCTTGATGTATTGTTTACAAACATCATACCACATTAATGGATTTTGTGAGAAAACTGTTGGATTAGTTTCGGCACACTCTGCAATCATACCACCAATATCTTTGGATAACCCTAGTTCTTCTCTTAATTCCTTAAAATGAACTTTGTTTTTTATAGCACCATTCATTATTAGAGATACATTATTCTTCTCACAAATTTCTTTAATGCTTGGAATATAATCTCTTATTGGTGCTTCCCTATTTCTCATTGGTGTTGTTCTGCAATGGACAGTTAAATTTGATATCCCAGTAGTGCATAATCTTTCGACCAATGCAACTGTAGTTTCTTTATCGTCTAGGATTCTTATTTTCACACTAATTGGCTTATTATATGGTTTGCCCACTTTTGAGACAAGGTTTTCTAAAATAGAGCATAAAATATCCGGAGTTTTCAATAATGCTGCTCCCATACCTGAATGAATAGAAAAATGTTTAGGGCAGCCTGCATTAATGTCAATTCCATCTACATCATTTACTATCTTTAAAGCAGCCTCAACTGCTAAGGTAGGTGATGAGGTACCCATTTGAAAAATTAATTTCCCTTGTTCATTCTTAGGGAAAGTTCTAAATACCAAAGTAGATGGCTTATTATCTGTCTTGGATGGAATAATAAAATCTACAGTATCTAGATTCTTATTTTCTTCTCTAGTACATTGAATTAGCTTCTTATCAATAATTTCTGGAGTCCATAATAAATCCGCACCATGTTGTAATGCTAAAAGTCTTGTTGGCAACTCACCAGCTCTAACCATAGGGGCCAAGACTAACTTACCAGCATATAGAACCATTTTAACCTTATTTATTGCTTATATGATTATCCTATCCCATTAGATCAAACAAATATTCATAACCATCACCTATCAGTTCTTAAGTACTTTTTCACTTTTTCTTTTTTTATGACTGCTATGAGCTTACAATATTTCAGCATTTAAAAGAGACTAGAGAAGAGCTTACCATTGTTAAGGTTGACCATAATGACAGTATTGATATAAATAATTTACAGAACTCAACAATGAGTTAAGATTTATTGATTAAATAAAGTGCAATATTATTTTAGATAGATGTAATATATATAACATTTTCATGAAAAATGAGAATTATATTAATAATTCTGGATTGGAAAAACTAATTACATCCAAAATATCTGGTATCGATGAATTTAGTAATAGACCATTCGCAACCTTCATTTTGAATTTCTTTTGTAGTTACAATTTTACCTGCGAAGATGTTAATCTTGTCATTGAATGCATTTAAGATACGTTTAATACCTAGTTCAGTAGCTATGAATACTACTAATTTGATATTTTCTAATGGGATATCGTGGTCAAGTAAAACTTGAATTGCCATGATTGATGCAGCACCAGTGATGATATGAGCCTCCATTAGGAAAACGGTTTTATATTCTTTAATTTCAGGAGGTAAAAACTCGCAATGTAATTGGGGTTCTCCAGTTTGAGAATCTGATTGAATTAATAATTTACCGATGACAATACTTGGGATAGTATTTTTGAGTGATCTCATGAAGCAATCACCTGAACGAATGATGTTTACAGCCATGACTGAATTAAAGTCACATTTGATTGCATCGTTTATTGTATTACCTTCTGGGGTTTCAATGGTAACCAATTCTTTGATTGGGATATCATTTAATGCATTTGAAACTAATATAGAACTAATACGATCAAAATAGAAAACAAAATCATCTCTTTTTAAGTTTTTGTCTAATAGCATAGTCATGATGGATCTGACTTGGTTAGTTTGTTCCAGGACATGGACTGTATTGAGTGTAGATATGTCTCTCAAATCTGAATTACCCAACTTGATTAGTTCGGATAAATGTTCTTGTGATTTTAACCGTAGTTTTATTCTGATATGACTAATTAAAAGTTGTACAGCAACGCTATTGTCAGCCAAAGATGGAACAATTGCGTCTGCATTCCCCATTGTAGGTCTGATATACTTGACTGCATCAGGTTTAACAAATCTTTCCCACTGTTGAATACAACCGGCAAGGTCTCTTCCTCTAGAGACGATATCTCTGGATAATCTTCTTGCTAAACAAACGTCTAAGTCTGCATCAACAAATATTTTTAGATCCATTAAATCCATTAATCTTTTATCGTATAATGCATATAGACCTTCAATGATGATAACACTAGCACCATAAATATTTATGCTTTTATCAGGATCCCTATTATGATTAATAAAACTATAAACTGGAATAGTAGTCTTTTTACCTTCCTTTAAAGATAAGATACACTCATAAGCTAAATCGGTATCGATGGCAGCGGGTTCATCAAAATCATACTCATTAGCAAAAGCCCTCTTACGATCTTCTTGATTAAGAGGCTTGTAAAAATTATCCATCGATATCAAAACTGTCCATGGAACATCGATAGATGAAACAATCTTGGCAGCAACACTAGTCTTACCTGAACCAGAAGTACCACCAATACCAATAATATAAGGAGTGGTCCAAGGAGGCATATATTTAGTCTTCCCAGACTCCATTGAGATTACTGAACTTCTTCTTCTTTCTTTGGTAATCATTGAACCAGAACCACCATCCATCATCGGTGATAAAAAGTTCGATTCATCAACGACGTTAGACATCTCGAATCTTATCCAATTTTCTTCAGTTTTTCTCTAATACCAACCTAAATGAACCGGCTCAAACTAAAAACCAAATCTACCTAACTTAATGGAATTATATTCTCCAATCAACCAAACCTTTTAACCAATTCCATCTTTATATTCTTGGTTCTAGATCAGAAATTTTCGAATTTCCCAAAAATGCGATGCGATGAGCTTGCAATTTTTCAAAATTTTCCAACTGCATCTATCAAGGCGTAAAATAATGACGTCAATGTCATCGATTAGTTGTAACACTTCGAATCAAGTTGGATTTCAAATTGATATAAAACAAGAGGTGTTAACTAAGTGGATGAGGAAGGTATTAACATGGTATATGGTTGATCAGAATACCATAGTATCAAGTATTAGGTTCTTTTCGTTCCAGGTTTTTTTTGTTACTATAAAGACAGATTGCTGAAAGTTCTGGAAATATTTGGTAAAGAAATATGGATACACTGAGAGGTAAAGGTAAAAGAAGAGTTAGGGAAACCTATGAGAAAGTAGTTGATGAAACACCAGTGGTTGAACTTGAGGATAAAGTTGATGAAGTTGTTGGAGTTGAAAAGTCATCTGTTGAAAAACCATCTGTTGAAGGAGACGCTAAGAGTGGGATAGAGGAAGACTTAAATGATATTAGGTTATTGGCAAGACAACGGTATTTAAATGCCAGAGAGGAACAAAAATATGAAAGTTTGAAAAGAGAATTGGTATTGTTGGAAGAAGACGTTGAGAAATATGGATGGGAGAATTTATCCAAAAGAGAGCAAGATGAGATTAATTTGAAAAAATCAATCATAAGTATTATAGAGGAGAAAAAAAATATAAATAATAATAAATCATTTACTATACTAGATAATCTCCAATCCAATGATGAAGGTGGATCTTCAAGTTTAGAATATAAGAAAAGGTTGCTAAATAATAGACAGGGAGTATATGCTAATGCCAAACTAAAGAAAAATTTGGAATGGGAAGAACAACAATTACAAATAGCATTAAAGAAAAATGATATTGATGAAATTCATGTTGAAAATTCTAAAGATTATGAATTTGTATTTGATACAGAGGCTATGATTGACTTTACTAATGACGGAGATGACCTTTTAAAAGATGAGGAATCGGAATATGAAAATGAACTTCTTGAAAATATAAATAAAGAACAAGAAAGGTTGTTAGATATTCAACAAGGTAGAAAATCACTACCTGTATATCAGTACAGATCCCAATTATTGCAGGCAATAAAGGATCATCAAGTGTTGATTGTCGTGGGTGAAACAGGTTCTGGTAAAACTACTCAGTTACCACAATATTTGGTAGAAGATGGCTATACCAAAAATGGTACTTTACAAATTGCTGTCACCCAACCAAGAAGAGTTGCTGCTACATCAGTAGCAGCAAGAGTCGCAGATGAAATGGGAGTAGTTTTGGGAAAGGAAGTTGGTTATTCCATTCGTTTTGAAGACAAAACAACCCCAAATACAACAATCTTGAAATATATGACAGATGGTATGCTTCTGAGAGAATTTTTGTCAGATCCAGAACTGAAAAATTATTCCTGTATTATGATTGACGAAGCTCATGAACGTACTTTGGCAACTGATATATTATTAGGGTTATTAAAGGATATTTTATTACATAGAAAGGATCTAAAATTAATTATTTCATCTGCTACAATGAATGCTTCAAAGTTTTCTAAATTTTTTTATGATTGTCCCATCTTCAATGTTCCAGGTAGAAGATTCCCAGTAGATATTCATTATACAGTACAGCCAGAGGCAAACTACCTCCATGCAGCGATTACAACTATATTTCAAATACATACCACTCAACCACTGCCTGGTGATATATTGGTATTCCTAACTGGTCAAGAGGAAATCGAATCTACAAAGGAAAGAATAGAGGAAATAGCACATAAATTAGGTTCAAGAGTTCCAGAAATGCTAGTTACTCCTATTTACGCTAATTTACCACAAGAGCAACAACAAAAGATATTTGAAAAGACACCAGAAGGTTGTCGTAAAATTGTACTTGCGACAAATATTGCAGAAACTTCTCTTACTATTAATGGTATCAAATATGTAGTTGACCCAGGTTTTGTTAAAGAGAATTCATATGTTCCAACAACGGGGATGACACAGCTATTGACAGTCGCTTGTTCAAAGGCATCTGTTGATCAGAGGGCAGGTAGAGCAGGACGTGTTGGCCCTGGTAAATGTTTTAGATTATTTACTAAATGGTCATATTATCATGAATTGGAAGCAACACCAAAGCCTGAAATTATTAGAACCAATATTTCTAGTATTGTATTACTATTGCTATCATTAGGAATCACTGATTTAATTAACTTCCCATTATTAGATAAACCAAGTATCCCATCACTTTCAAAATCATTGGAAATTCTATATGTTTTGGGAGCCTTGAATAGTAAAGGCTCGATAACTAGGTTAGGTAGACTAATGTGTCAATTTCCTTGTGAACCAGAATTTGCCAAAGTAATATATACTGCTGCATACAATGAGACAGCAAATGGTGTTTTGGAACAATGCATTACAATTGTATCAATGTTACATGAAACGACGTCCTTGTTTGTGGGGAACTCTAGGGATTCTTTGAAGAGTATTGTAGGTGAGACGACTAGTGATCATTTACTATATCTGAAAATATATGATGAATGGAAAAATTCAAACTATTCAAAAATGTGGTGCAAAGATCATAAAGTCCAATTTAAAACTCTATCGAGAGTTAGAGATATCAGGAATCAATTATGGAAGTTCTGTGATAAAATGGGTCTAGTTTCCATGAATGAAAAGGCACTAAAAGAATTAGTGGATCCTACCCAGAGTATGGAAATAAAAATAATCAAATGTTTTATCAGTGGGTTCCCTATGAACATTGCAAAGTTAGGTACATCTGGGTATAAGACAGTCTCAACAAAGAATAGCAGTGGGTTAGAGGTCACAATTCATCCTTCAAGTGTCGTGTTTCAACAGCAAAAGGAAAATGCAAAGAAGCCATCCAAATATATTTTGTACCAGCAGTTGATGTTAACCACTAAGGAATTTGCAAGAGTTTGTATGCCTATAATCAAAGAATCATGGCTATCAGAAATGGTGCCGCAAATATTCAAACCAAATAATGAATTTAATTAATTTATAGACTATTATTCCAAAAGGAAATCATGTAACAATTTTTATTTATATAGAGGGATAGCACATTTAAAAGCATATCACGGCATTGATTTATCTCTAGTAACTGTTTATATAAAATATGAATCTAGTTGGAGCATATAAGAGTTAATGTGTCAATAGCTTGCTTCAGTTCATGTCGGAAATGTAGTAGAAAGACCCAAAAATACGATCAATTGATAAAAGTTCAAGTTATTTAAGCAATCAGATATGATGGTATTTATAGTATCTGAATTGTAATGCTTGTATGACACTATCATGGTTAGTTAATAAATACATGTTACTGTTAAGTCACGTGAAACCTGTGAAATTTCGATATTCTAAAGGGTCCGCAACAGCCAATGTAAATTTACCAAATTAAAAGGTCTTACTAATATATAAAAAATGGAAACCTTTCAATAGACTTGATTAATAGTGGAGGAAAGCAATTTGAATTCCATAGGAACTATTGAAGTTAGTTATACTGCCAATTGCTCCAATTTTGTTTACTGGTAGAACATTCTTTCCGAATAGTATAAGGTTTTTCAAGATGACATCTTCAAATAAGGACTTTTCCATCAAGATTGAAGCAGCTCATAATGATCCATCCTTGACCTTTAACCATACTTGTTTAAGAGTTAAGGATCCTGTTAGAAGTGTCGAATTCTATGAGAAGAATTTTGGAATGAAATTGCACGCCAAAAAGGATTTCCCTGATATGAAATTCAGTTTGTACTTCTTGTCTTTCCCAAAGGACAATATGAAGACAAATTGTCACAATGAACCAGATGTCTTCTCTTCTGAAGGTATTTTGGAATTAACTCACAATTGGGGTAGTGAAAGTGATCCAGAATTTAAAATTAACAATGGTAATGTTGAGCCACATCGTGGTTTTGGTCATATTTGTTTTGCAGTTGCAGACGTTGAAAAGGAATGTAATGACTTAGAAGCTAAAGGTGTTGCATTTCAAAAGAAATTATCTGATGGTAGACAAAAAGATATTGCCTTTGCACTAGATCCAGATGGATATTGGATTGAATTGATTGGTTATTTAAACAACAAGCATGGTAATACCCTACCAACAAAGGATGTTGGTATGAGATTTAACCACACTATGATTCGTATTAAAGATCCATCAAAAACTTTAGACTTTTACCAGAATGTTTTGGGTATGAAAATTCACAAGATTAGTGAACATGCGAATGCAAAATTTACAAATTACTTTTTAGGTTATGATATACCAGAAGGTGAAAGTTGGTTATCCATGGAAGGTATTTTGGAATTATGTCACAATTGGGGTACTGAAAATGATCCAGATTTTTCCTATCACAATGGTAATCAAGCTCCACAAGGTTATGGCCATATTTGTGTTAGTTGTACAGATCCATCCAAACTATGTTCAGAAATAGAAGAAAAATACGGTGATAAAATTACTTGGGCACCAAAGTTCAACCAAGGTAAGATGAAGAACTTGGCATTTTTGAAAGATCCGGATGGATATTCAATTGAAGTTGTTCCACACGGTCTGTGTGTTTAATTTTAACATATTACAGACCTTTTAAATGTTTTCATGAGAAAATTAACTTATGTAAGGTTTTGTTTGTAGTATGTTTGTCACTATATGATATTATGATTAATTTGAAAGGATTTGGACATGCTATACATACTTCGACTTTGATAGTTATACGTAGATAATTAGTAAAGTAACTATAACAAATAAAACATTCGTTAACAGTAATATTTAGAGCTGGGCTTTTCAGTGATTTGATTTTTGGATATTATATGGATGTCCCTTGCCTGGAATGGAAACAATCGATTGCCTGTTAGCTGGTAAATAACATGACTGAAATATTATTTTGCTAAAGACAGGGTTTTTGATAATAGCAATGCAATCTCTTTAATTGAAGCCTTCAGTCCCCTAATTCAGGCGTGTTGAAAGAAAGCGATGAACCTCACAAAGTATTAACACTGCTTTAACAATAGGGTTGTTCTTTTTAAAAGATAAAAGCATTAATACCAATAAACATGAGTAGTGGTTGGGGAAGGGGGGTGTCTATAATCAAGAAATAGGTTTCTGAATTTATTTTTATTTACAATGGAATACCTTTTGATGAGGCATTTTGAAAACTTTTAAAAGACTGACACTTTTAAACAAATTTTACCAATTATTGAATTGATTGATTGTAAGAATATAATTATGGATATTAGTCCACTTTATATTCGATTATTCATTTGGATTTACTCTTGATTAAGAAGCATTTATTGTTGTCATAGTCATTTGTCTAACTGGGATATAATAAATTAGAAAATTAAAATTATGGAGAAAAACTTTCCTCTGGTTAATGGTACAACGTTTTGTACCTTTTATTCATATTCAAGAAAGTCTTATGTCAAAACAATCGAATTTTACAATAAATTTTTAAAGTTAAAGATATCTTCAGACTCTATCTATTACTGTACATTGTCAAATCCAGATGTCACATTGAAGGTGATTCTAGAAGAGAATGGACAAAAACAACAACAGATAGATAAACAAATAGAAAAATTAGAATCAAATGTCAGTGGTCAAGATTGGAGAACAATGGTTGCTAGATCACTAGTATTTTCCACTGACGACATTCATGAGAATGAAAAGGCTTTAGTATCTCTAAAGGCAAAATATAGACATTATCCAACCGAATTAGTGCCATTGATCATTTATACTATTGATCCATTAGGAAATCTAGTTGCTGTCACGTCAACAAAGAATTCAGTTAGTGCAATCAGGATATTGCCACCAGATTCTATCCATATAGTTAAGCAAGCAAAAATCACCTCAATTAATAACTTAAGCTCGAGGATGATTACAAGTGATACCTATCCATCGCTGCCAAAGTATGTGTTTAATCACAAGAAATCGATTGCAGTAATGACATCAGGAGGCGACGCACCAGGAATGAATGCAAACGTCAGATCCATTGTAAGGTCAGCAATATTTAAGCACTGTCGAGCATTTGTTATTATGGAAGGTTTTGCAGGTCTAGTCAAAGGTGGCCCTGATTATATAAAAGAATTCTTCTGGGAAGATGTTCGTGGATGGCTTGCTGAAGGTGGTACCAATATAGGTACTGCACGTTGTAAGGAATTTCAAGAAAGAGCAGGCAGACTTCTTGGTGCTTTACATTTGATTGAGTTTGGGATCGATGCATTGATAGTGTGTGGAGGTGATGGATCGTTGACAGGCGCTGATATATTTCGCTCAGAATGGCCATCCCTGGTACAAGAGCTGTATCAAAACGAGAAAATAACAAAGGCCCAATTAGATAAGTATCAATACTTAAATGTATGTGGTACGGTAGGTTCGATTGATAACGATATGTCTTCTACAGATGCAACAATTGGTGCATATTCTTCTTTGGACAGAATATGCACAGCCGTTGATTATGTTGAAGCAACTGCACTGTCACACTCAAGAGCATTTGTCATTGAAGTGATGGGAAGAAATTGTGGGTGGTTGGCATTATTAGCTGGTATTTGTACAACTGCAGACTATATATTTATCCCAGAAAACCCTGAACCTCATAAAGAATGGAAAGATAAAATGTGTGATATAATCAAAAAGCATAGGTCAAAAGGTAAAAGGACGACAATAATTATTGTTGCAGAGGGAGCTATCGATACAGAATTGAATTCTATCAAAGCTTCTGAGATCCATAGAGCTCTCTGTGATAAACTGGATCTGGATACTAGAATTACTACCTTGGGTCACCTTCAAAGAGGTGGTAAAGCAGTTGCTTACGATCGTATATTGGCAACTCTTCAAGGTGTAGAAGCTGTTAATGCGGTGCTTGAATCTACACCTGATACCCCATCGCCACTAATTGCTATCAGTGAAAATAAAATTATCAGAAGATCTTTAGTTGATTCAGTTGTATTGACAAAAAGTGTCGCAGAAGCAATAAAAAATAAAGACTTTAAGAAGGCAATGTCACTTCGTGATTGTGAGTTCATTGAGCATTTCAATAACTTTATGGCAATTAACAGAGCTGACCACCATGAGCCTAGACTTCCGCCAAGCAAAAGGTTAAAAATAGCAATAGTCAACATAGGTGCTCCAGCTGGTGGCATGAACGCTGCAGTATTCTCGATGGCAACATTTTGTATGTCTCAAGGCCATAAACCCTATGGTATATATAATGGGTTCACTGGATTAGCTAGGCATGAAAGTGTCAGAGCTTTGAAGTGGTTAGATATCTTAGGTTGGGAATCGAGAGGTGGCTCAGAAATGGGTACTAATCGTGCCACTCCGATTGATGCTGATATTGGAATGGTTGCATACTACTTCCAGAAATATAGCTTTGACGGGTTAATTCTTATCGGTGGATTTGAAGCTTTTACCTCACTTCATCAACTAGAAAGAGCAAGAGACAGCTATCCGGCATTTAGAATTCCAATGGTACTTGTGCCAGCAACTCTATCCAACAATGTCCCAGGCACTGAATATTCCCTTGGTGCTGATACATCATTAAATTCCCTGGTGCAATATTGTGATGTCATTAAACAATCAGCTTCATCTACTAGAGATAGGGTATTTGTTGTAGACGTTCAAGGTGGAAATTCAGGTTACTTGGCTACGTCTGCTGCATTAAGTACTGGTGCTCAAGCTTCTTATGTACCGGAAGAAGGCATGAGTTTAGCACAAATATCCAGTGATATCAATACCTTAAAGCAGTCATTTCAGAAAGCTCAAGGTACATCAAGATCAGGAAAGCTTATCTTAAAAACTACGAATGCCTCGGAAGCATTAAATGCCAAAAAGTTGGCAGATATACTCACAGTTGAAGCAGAAGGGAAATTTGATGCAAAATCAGCATTACCAGGTCATGTCCAACAAGGTGGTAACTCCTCGCCAATTGATCGAACTAGAGCAACAAGGCTAGCTATTAAGGCAACTGTGTTTATTGAAAATAATCAACAAAAGATTAAAAGCGGCAGAGACTCTAACGAGGAATTCGAATTAGATAATGAAGATTATATGGAAACTGCCTGTGTATTAGGCATAATGGGATCTCAAGTTGTTTTCACTCCCATACATCAGGCATTTGAGTATGAAACTGAAGTTGAAAGGAGAATGCCAAAAAGAATTCACTGGAGCGAAATAAGAGCAATTGCAGACCATTTGGTCGGGAGGAAACGTGTAGATGATTTATAAATTATACAAGAAAAGCATGTAGGCGTATTGTAAATGTATGTGTTCATTTTATTCTTGAAATCATAAGCGATAAAAATGAATCATGATCTATATTAGATATTATTCTAATTAAAGTTCGAAATTACACATGAAATGGTAAACTATAGACAGGTGATGAAATAGAATCATTAAAGTAATTGCTTTTAAGGACGTCGTGATTTTTTCCTGTTTCCTTGATCTTAAAATATGAATTTCGCAAAAAACATAATGATTAGGATTCTAAATATAACAAAATAATTTTAATAGCATTATAATAAAATATCGTATTCTTTTTTTTCATTTTAATATTCGATTAATGTTTAAAATCTTACAATTGAGGAGGAGCTTGTAATGGATTACCTTCGGCATCCAAACCTTGTTGCATCATCAATAATTCTTGACTACCGGCAGTTTCAAATTGCAAACCACAACCCAATTTACTTTCTTGTTTGAATTGATCAATTTCACCACAGAATAAGACGGACAAAGTTGGTAAGATTTTTCTTTCTAAGAAGCAGGCAACTTTACCATTTGAATCAATGGTACCACGGTAAACAGATTGTCTGTACTCATATTTGGCACCAATTGTTGTAGAACCTTCAATGGTTGGTTGGATACCAATTGGGGTACCCATGACAGGATCGGTTATTGGGATCATACCAGCTTGTAAAGTAGTCTCTATACCAGCTTCGACGTTTGCAGAAACTTTTCTCCAAAAGGAAGCGACCAAAGCACCATTAGCTTGCATTTGACCAGAGAAGATCCAATCTTTCTTTGGTGAAACATAACGAGTTAAATAAGAAACACCTGCATCAGCTGGAGAACCCTTTTGGGATCTAGAGTATAACACTTCCAAACCTAAAGCAAAATTTGGAGTGATATTTTGTAATAAAGAACCTACTGCAACACCATTGAATACTTCTTCAGAGAATAAATCAAATGAAGGGTTTAAAGTTTTAAAGTTGGCAGAGAAATCAGAACCTTTGAAATCTTGTTCCAATTGACACATAGAAGGTTGACCATTAGCAATTTGTACGTTAATCTTTGAAATGTTATTTTTGTTCCAACCATAATTTAATCTACCAGATAAAGAATAGTCAGAATCCAAATTACCTTGAACGAATAAATCATCATTAGCGAATAAAGCAGAGAATGCATAAGTTGGTAAAGTATTTGAACCGATGGAAAAAGTGTGAGAAGTTTGGAAAGCAGGATTCAAAGAAAAAGCTTTATTTAAATCAGCTCTTAAACCAGTGAAAAAATATTGATTCAAGAAAACATCTCTTGAGACTTCTTTATTTAAATCTTCAACAGTACCTGGATTGCTCAATGACAAAGATTGTCTATGAGAGTGGATTTGCTTATAGGTGTCGATGATAAAACTTGAAATTGGATTGGAAGACCAAAAAGATTGTCTTGATTGTTCAGTGGTCAAGGGAGAAACACCTGGAATAGTAGGAATTTTTGAAAAATCGTTCAAAGCCACGGGAGTAGACATGATAAATTATTTTGTTGTATTTTGTTTTTTGTTAGGCAAAAATCAATTATAACAATAATAAGCTATAATATAACTGTCCTAATCGATACCTGAGTGACACAATTGATCAATATAAACTTTATATCTTAATAATAAACGTAATCTTAACTTCAATTAAGTGTATTCATTAATACAATTTTTCACCAACTTTTTTTGACTTTAATTTGTTGAATGAAAAAATCCATATCCGCATATACGGATTGCGTATATTGTGATCTGATCTGATCTGATGTAATTAGTTACATGGCTGATGGTATGATGGGAGATGATGACGACGACAGAGACACACACTCTCTTTCTCTCTCTTTTATTATGATTTGATTTATGTCAATTGGTTAATGACCAGTTTGGCATTGGGTCGAACAGATTTTAATATTTAATATTGTATGTATTCTGATACATTTGTACTATCTACTTTAAATGGACTAGATATATAAGGTGATGTGGGTTGGGGGGAATGGAGAAAAGTAGAAGAGAACGTGAACAAAGAAATAAGATATGTTTAAATGAGGCATGACATTGTGTGTAGCTTTTGCTGACTCAGAACCCATGCTAACATACTAGCATAACGACAAATATAAGTAACCGATTTGTGTCTGTCAGTTTGTTAAAATGTAAAGAGGCAGCCTGCATTGCATTTCTATGTCGTGGGAGGGTATTGATTTTCTTTGCTCTTTCTATTGTCTTGTTCTCTAAAACTTTCTGTTGACAATCAAATTCTTGATCATATCTCTTCCGGTGAGGTAAACGGTTCTGTAAAGAGTGTATAGATCTAAGGTTGATGAAAAAGTGTCTAAGAAACCGAATGGCAACATGCATGGGATCCAACCTTGAGCTAACTCTAAGGCAAAGGCACCTTGAGACATAGCGTATTGCTTGGCATAACCTTTCTTCAAATGATGAGTCATACCTGGAGCGTAAACTTCTGGTAGTGTTGCATTTGGTAAAGCGGCATATTGGAAACCGTGTAAGATAGTGAAGTAATCATCGGCAAAATGAACACCGGTATGACCTTCATTACCAACAGCAGAACCAAATAGAATAACGTATTCAGTGACTGAAGCATGCAAGATGATCATTTGACCCATTGCACCACCTGCGTTGTTGAAAACCCATTCTTCTTCGATGTACTTGTTAATATATTCATCACCATAATGAGCAGCTAGACCATCTCTAACATCTCTCAATAAAGCTTCAGTGGAGAAGTCTGGGGAAGAACTGTTATGAGTAGCTAAAACAGTGTTACAAATTTCATTCAATGTTTTTGGATCAAAAATATAATTAGTTGGTAACCAAGTATAAAATACTGAATTCATCAAATAGCCTAAGATACCGAAAACGGTCAAAAAGAAAAGACACTTCATCTTTGCGCTGGATCTATGTCTTGGGGAACTTCGAATTAAGAAAGGGTTCTTGTCAATACAATTGAAACATTACCAAAACGACCCACAATAACCATCACCATCCAAATCAACCAGTTTATGGTTCATTTAAATACCAATAAAACCTTCTCTTCCCACAGCCAACTACTAATCTTGCACCAAACGATTTTGTCTTTTGGTACGAACTATTCTGATAAAAATTTATACATAATAAATAATGGTTAAACCTAGCAGCACCAGTACTTTATCCCAAAGTACTACTGTAACTAGTGCTTCCCATCATCAATTATAATCATCATTTGACTGGTATGTCGATTGATTCCCTCTTCCAATTATCTCTATCAGTATACTTCTCCAATAGAATACCAAATAAAAAAAAAATGTTTCACTTCGTATCGGTGACAGCTAGACAGAAACTACAGAACTCTCTCTCTCTGTTAATGGCTCACTAGGAGAAATGTACTTCGAAGAGCAAAACGAAAAATGAAAAATTTCTCTCGAAGCAGAAAAGTCTAAACGTGTAGTCTCAGTTTCTTCTCTACAAATATCTGGCTCTCTCGTGCCCTCTTGCCCTCTGCTTCGTATAGGGAGTCGTATTGATCTTTCTCGATTACGTTCAAAACCTGGACTTAACTTAACACTACCTATCTACTACATATCTACGTTAATAATTGATGGGGTCCTCTATCATGGCCCTGTGATTTATCGGTTACGATTTTGTCTTGACTTGAAGATGATGAAACTTTTGAGATAAATTTTCAGGACAGTATTTGGCACAAATGGGTTTATACTGTATGGATCATTGATCGAATCCGAAGGGAGTAAATTAGTTAGGTTGAGCCTGTTAATAGCGGATCTGTTTTTTAATTGAAATGTTGATGTAAAATAAAACTAAAAAAAAAAATAAAAAATAAAAGTAAAAAATAAAATCATTATGGGAATAAAGAAACATAATGAAGTTGGGGTTTCTTCTATCATAAAGTAGAAGAGAGCCCATAAAAAGACTAGTAATTTTGACACTGAAAAGAAAAAAATAAAAAACTTAGTCAACTTAATAATTGATGTCAAATTTAACAGGATAAATAACTATTCGGTTAGGGTTTATGTCCATGCTACATTGGAAATGGTATCTTTTTACACCATTGTGGGAGGTTAGTCAATTGTCTTGGCTCAATGGAATCACCCTGACCACCCGCGATTTTCAAGATATATTCGTTCAATTCTGCACATCCAAGTATATCGACATGTTCAGCACTCTTGGCGCCCCCACGTATATCAAATCTGTCAGGTTGGTGGTTTATTTCAACAATTTTGATCTCCATACCACTTGGATTATATGCAGATTGCCCTTGAGCCCACTTATGACACATGGCATGTGACATAAGCGGTACAGTACCATCACCATTTGACAACAATACAGGTTCAGCATCACTATAATCAATTGTGATATTTAAACTATTGCTAGAGTTGGTATTTTTAGATTCTTCTCTATACACATAGGCTCTCTCAGTAGGATTGTTAACACCATATATGCAGTACACCTTCATGTCCGGGGCATTAGGCAATGCGACCTGTAGTGGGTTAGTCCAATATTTATGGTCATTTGAATTCTCTTTTAATTCTTCTTCAGTTGTCGCGTAACCATAATCATACTCTGATGCGACTCTCTCTTGCAGCCAATCTGGAGACATTTGTAAAAGCAGATCGATTGATTCTTCAATGTCCATCTCTTCCTTGTATCTGCCTTTGGTATCTTGGTTAAATGAAATAAATTTACCAAATGTTTTATCGGTATGATTTCCTCTTATTTCATCATTATCCTCATATGAAAAAGTGCTATTCCCCCAAATTAAATTACCACCTTTAGGGAACATAGATGCAATACCGCCCCATGTTCGTAACATTTCCAATCTTTCTCTTCTGCTAAAGAACTTTTCTAAACCATACATTGCTATAGTGTTTAATTGAATGGTGTCTTTCATTTCACCACTTATCAATGCGGGCACTGCCTTAGGCGCACCTAATAGGGTTCCTGCAACGTTAACAAATGAATCGATATATTTATTGACCCAGTCTGAGCCACCGTTACCATAATGAGGACCTGAAGCTTCCACCCATTTTAGGAAATAAAATACAATTTGTGCACCCATTGAATGACCTATTAGAACAGATTTTCTATTTGTCAAGGCATAATTATTCTCTATCCTTTGCTTTAATTTTGTAAAATATTTATCTCTTTTCTCCAAATCTAAATAAGCTAATCTCCAATCGTAAGCTGCGGTAGACATTGTATCAGGTTCATAACCTATAGTTCCCAAGTTCTGTATAATCTTATTCCAGATCCAATAACCAGCAACGAAAAAATCGCTTGATTCGAAACCTTGAGCAGCTCTCAGTTTAAAGTTTGGCGGGTCAAGGCCTGTTACGGGATCTAGCATGACATGCTTCAACCAACAAACTTTATCCAGAACCATTACTCTCAGCATATAAAACGAACCCCATAATCTTTTCCTGAAATGAGGAGCACTATCACACTCTTCATCACCAATAACCCCCCAACTTTCAATACCAGTTGAAATCACACCAGGGACCATAACCACAGGATTATTAACGGTAATATTAAAGTCCTTTTTCAATTGTTTTCCCACAGCGAAATTTTGAGCCATATCTTTCATCGACCCGTTAAAAGTGTAGCCCTTTTGGACATCATTAATAAAAGAATTCAAACTTGAGGCAAGACATCTTTCCAATCATCGATATATTCGTTAACAAACTCAAAATTCACCATATTATCAAATAATTTCTTTATTATTATTATGTATATGAGTAGCACCTAGATAGAACGCATTTAAACACCCAAAAATGTACCCAAAGAAACTTAAACCGTTAGATTCCCTCAACGGTTACCCAAGGAACGGGTGAATCTGACATGCGTATCTCAACATTCTCACCTCATTTTCAATTCCCTTTCGCCTTAGTTCTGACTTCGTTAACACCGGAAAAAACCTCAAGTGATCTCTAGATCTGACTTTACACGCAACCTTTTCCTTTCTACTAAAACTTTATTTACCAGGCTAAGCAGGGAAAACCAATCTGACAATTATCCGAAAATAAACAAAAAACCCGAGGGATTCTATGCATTTTTGGGTTGCA
>NW_001834667.1:44645-129279 GCF_000150035.1 Vanderwaltozyma polyspora DSM 70294
TGGATCTGGTTGAGTCTTGACATGCGTATCATCAACATTCTTCACCTTCATTTTCGACTTCACACTTTCGTCCTTACGTTCTGACCTTCGTTCAACACCTGTAGAAGACCCTTCAACTGCATCACTCCTAGATCCTGACCTCTTACCACCGCCAACCTCTTTCCTCTTCCTAACTGAAGACATTATAATTATAACCCAAAGCTAAAGTCAAAGCGACAAAAACCCAAATCCTGAACCAAATTAAACCAGGAAATAAAATAAAAACAACAAAACAACAACACAGATGCAGATCTACAATCTGCCAATTATCTTACTGTCTGCTTGTACCAATCAGTTACTAAAATATCCCAAAAACCTTCACTCTTTTGAAATATCCAACTACTCATTTGTCTTTAAAGTTCTCAATATTTTAAATTATTTAAAGGCTTCAAAAAAATATTGAACATTTTATATAGACAAAAGAGATGAGATAGATATAAGGAAAGGGAAGGATTCGATTAAGTTTAGGTATTTTTAGTTTAAACTTTTGGTATTACAGGTTAGTGTTGGACTATCATTGCTGTTTGGTTGAGGATTATATCAGCTAATATTTGTTTTGGTGGTATTTGTTTTGTTGTATTGTGTTTTTCTGGGTTATTTGTTGCGTAAAGGACAGGAGTTCTAGTGACTTGAAGGACAAAAATGTTAAGGTCAACTTTGAGTAGTTGGAGGGAGTATCTAACACCAGTTTCGCACAAATCTACATTTTTGAGTAGTGGCCAGATTACTCCAGATGAGTTTGTTCAGGCTGGTGATTATCTTTGCCATATGTTCCCTACTTGGGAATGGAATAAAGCTGGTAACGATGTTCTATTCAGGAATTTTTTGCCTGAGGACAAACAGTTTTTAGTTATGAGGAAAGTTCCTTGTAATGTGAGAGCTAAACAGTTTGTGAATATTGATGACAGTGCTTCTGAAGCGTTTGTTCAAGGGATCAACGACGAAGATGGTTCTATTGAGAACGGCTGGATGATAGGCGGAGGGGAGACTGATCACTTATCGAAACATTCTCTATCTTCTGGTGATGTGACGCCTAGTGGGAATAATACAAAGACTATGGATGAGACTACTCCGGATATTGATGATTTGATGGAAAGTATGGGCATTGAGGATACAGATGATATTATAGATACACCACAGAATACTGATAGAAGGTATTACGATTTATACATCACCTATTCCACTTCTTATAAAGTACCCAAAATGTATATCGTTGGGTTTAATGGTAGTGGTTCCCCTTTGACTCCTGAAGAAATGTTTGAAGATATTGCACCTGATTATAGATCCAAGACTGCTACAATTGAAAAACTGCCATTCTATAAGAATACTATATCTTCAGTTTCGATTCATCCTTGTAAACATGCGAATGTTATGAGGATTTTATTGGATAAAGTATTGGTTGTGAAAAGAAGAAGAAGAGAAGAAATGTCAGAAAATCATAATGAACATAAACCAAATCCAGAAAGTGATGAATGGGAAGACTTACAAAATGATGTAGATGACACTATTAGGGCGGACCAATATTTAATCATATTTTTGAAATTTATAACAAGCGTCACTCCTGGTATAGAACATGATTATACTATGGAAGGGTGGTGATATGATGGAATTGGTCAATTCAAATTAAAATAATATAAAAAGATAGATGTTATTAAGTGTTATTGTATAACAGATTTTTAACCTAGCGATTTATTGTTCCGATGACATTTTGTCTATATGAACCCAAAATTAATAATTAAAAACTATAAGTTGGACAACTGATTAAAATAAAATTCAAATACATTGTTTTTATCATACAATAAAATCATTAAAAAGTAACGATTAGACAATGAGAATATGAGAGTTCTGGGATTATTTGAATTTGTTCATTCGTTGTAATAGTTTCATATGTTATTTTGATTTTTAAAATTAAATTGTTGAAATACATTTTTATATAGTTTATTAAAAACTACTATTTTTGCATATCTTAGTATTCATCACTATTTAAGTACTATAATAACTATAATTCATTTTAATAGCACGACATAATTCATAGAATCAACCAGGAGATGTCGAAACAAGAAATACATATATATACGATCACTAGACGTGAATCTTGTAGGAAATATGTATTCCAAATGAATTTTGATTAAAGAGTCCTTAAAGTATGTAAATAGTTTATCTAAATTGTATGAATGCATTATATATAATATTTTTCATTAAATATTGAATGAACTAGGTAATAGAATATCTCTATACAATGCTAGTTGCATTGCCGATTGGTAAAGATGATAAAGATACCCTGCTGTTAG
This sequence comes from Vanderwaltozyma polyspora DSM 70294, assembly GCF_000150035.1. Classification (NCBI taxonomy): domain Eukaryota; kingdom Fungi; phylum Ascomycota; class Saccharomycetes; order Saccharomycetales; family Saccharomycetaceae; genus Vanderwaltozyma; species Vanderwaltozyma polyspora. Next base: position 46,976 of record NW_001834667.1, read on the forward strand.
AGTTATTGTTTCTAATTGTAGTGCTTGGAGATCCGAATGATTTATTTATAAATTTTGTAACTTGTGGAGCAGAGTTGATGGGTACTAAATTTTCTTTATCTTCTTCACTTCCTATTATCCTTTTCCTTGTATCTTGTTCCATTTCCTGATGGACACTATTATTATTTGATAAGCTATTTACACTTAATGTACTACCACAATCACTTCCAGTTTTAAATTGATTAAATGTGTACATTTGAGGAGTAATTGGAGATGATTGCTCAGCACCAGCAGTTGAAAAGAGGCTATTATCAGAGTGCATACTAGTGTTGCGTAATGGAGTGTAACCTTGAGAGGAATATAAAGAAGATGGTGATGAAGTATTATCGAAATAACGACCACCAACTGTAGTAGTTGACATATTGCTTCTTCTTGACAAATCCATTGCAGAAGCTAGTTCTAATTTCTTTTGTAATTCTGCATGATATTCTTTAACTCTATTAATAAATGGTGAAATACCAGAATGATTTTTGTAGATTTCAAGTAAAGAATTTGGAGCTCTGATAATTGCATTAATAAATATATTTAAAAGTTGTGCTTGATCTGATGAAGATGATGGAGGAATCATTAAAAATGGACCTTGTTCATGATTAGTAAATTTATCAAGAACACCGAATATACCTTGACAAACTTCGAACATTTCGAATTTTAATAGAGGATATTGCCAAGCTGTTAGATCAATTAAGAAACGTTTCAAATTTATTAATTGAATCTTCATTTCTAAATCTTCATCTTCTTCTAAATCTTGTTCGTTAGCGGTAGCGTCACTATCAGTCGAACTTTGAGACTGACGTTTTTCTGACCATTCTTTATTGTGCTCTAGTTGTCTTTTATATAATTCATATTGTATCAAACAATTTTCATCGACATTTAGAACATAATCGTTAATCATTGGTTCATAAATATCCCAAGATAAAGTGTCCAATATATGTCTTTCCATTTGAATAAACATTGATTCATCGAAAACATCTGAACCTCCGCAGTAGTGTACTAATTCAGAAAGGCGAGGGATACGAGCTCTTGGATTAGGACCATAAAATCTTCCACCAGTTGGAACTGATACGTTATTGATAATATGGTTACAACCACCCCAAGTTTTAGCGGCTAACCATAAGCAGGTAGCAACTACAAGTTTGGCTTGGTCTTTTAATACCACTCTCTTAGAACAATAACGGTCATATAGTCTTACTGAATGGTAAAAGACACCATCTGTTACTCTTGACATTACTGATAACTCGAATAGGAACGTTACTATAGTGGATCTAGTTTGAAATGGATTCATTTCTGGTTGTTGGTCGATTAATTTTGCATCTGGTTTGAATTTTGAAGATAATTCTAAAGCATTTGCAGAGATATCATGATGATATTCTTGTATTGTCTCATAATGTGATAATAGTTCAGCATTGGATAACTCAATTGGGTAGTAAGTTTGGTTTAGCTTTTACTATTAAGCCTGCAGGAATATTTGATGACATTGTAAAATTTAGGGAATGTTGTTATAATAAAGGATTGGAAAAGCCAGTAATGAATTATGAAATTGCAATTGTAATGAGTGTGAAACTTGATTAAAATTGTGATTAAGCAAAGGAAGATATAATGAATGGATAGCGATATCTAATGCAAAAATTAAAATTTATAAAATAGAATGAGAATGAAATAAATTGAAGAGAATAAATTAGCGAATTAAATGATAGCCCGAATGAAAGAAACCCTTTTGGACAGTGAGAGATATGGCACTTTTAGATTATAATTAAAGTTGTTATTAATAATATTATTATAGATGGTACCAACACTGAATATAGCCGTTCTCCATTAGTGATCTCTAATATGAATAACTACTAATGAATAATAATTGAATCAGGTTTATATATATAAAGAATAGCTAAGGCATCAATTACAGGAATCAGAATATTATGATAAATATATATATATATTTCAGAATAAAATTTCAATAATCTTTTCCAGTATTAAGTTACAACTATCTTGTCTGTCACGAAATTTCAATATATTAAGAGAGAGAGAGTAAGAATTATAACTCTAACTAGTTAAAACAAAAAAAAGAATGAACCAAAAACATAAAACGTATGTGTACAATGAGAAATTGAGTAGAAAGACGACACATGAATAGATTAGATACAATAGCAATTGGTTGATCTAATATCACGAATCCAAAAAGGGTTCTCACTTCAATCTTAACCCAAAGTATAAAAAATAATTCGTAGTCGTTTCAGCAAGTTAGAGACAGTTAGATATTTACTTAGTTGACCTTGAACAAATGCAGAGACGACAACAGGTTAATTCGTGAAGATGCATTAGATAAACGTCCCAGGTATTACGATATTAGTTAACCCAAAATTCGAATACCAATGTATATATGATATCGAAATATTTTAACCGGTTGTAGCAAAGAAACGCCAAAAAGAATACACAAGACTATATGTAAAGGGTAAGAATCGATTGGAATTAAGAAAAAAAAATTCAGGCGTTCTGAATAATATTAGCAATGCAAAATAAAATTCACATAAACCAAGAACTACGACTAGAGAGAGATACCCAAAAATAATAAAATAAAAAAAGACGTTGTAACCCCATATAGTAAAAATTAGACCAAATCGAAGTATAACCAGAACAACAAATATAATATGTTTCCCTCGTTCTTGAAATTGAGTTGGGAAGGACGTTTCTTCAGTACATGAGAGCACACTTAGCACAGTCGATTCGAAAAAAATAAATAGATTAGATATATAGATGTATAGATGAGTTTTTGACGAGCAGTAAACTTAATTAAAACACGAATATAAGATACATATTCCTATCAAATTACCTAGTTCTAATGGATATCAACAGCAACTACAACCGCAACAATCAGTAGTAAGTTTGTTTGTTTGTTTTTTTCGTTGTCGTAATTTGTTTAACATAGTTCTGCAATAGACTAAATTCTTTGGGTTCTTGCAATTATTTACTATTACTACAGCTTGGATTGAATAAGTTACCTATTGTCTCATCTTGTCTTGTCCTTACTATGCCTATGCCTATGCCTATTCCAATGCCTATGCATTTGTCTTTGTCTTTGTCCTCTGTCGCCAAAAAATAAATTCGATTCGAAATGAAAAAAAAAGTTTTTTGGCGGTAGCGATGCGAAGTGGTTCTGGTTGGCGCTGGGATGTGTATGGTTTGCCCTATTTGGGTAAGTGTATTTCGAGAATTTTCCTAATTCGGGTAAACGGCAGTCGCGTTTATACCAGATCTGGAAATTTACATATTTACATCAAGACAGCTGGCGGTGGAAAATGTAAGAACAAGAAAGCTGTTTGACCTTTGATCATGATAGAAATCATGATCCTACCTAGTGTATTTTAATGGGATCAAGAGTATCTATCGATCACGTATGATTTATAAGAGATTGGGTGCGTTGAGGTATGGGTGGGCTCTTGTTTATTTAGTCCATATAGACAAGAAGAATTCAAGAAATGGTATATTGATTTGGACTTGATTCTAAATTTTACCATATGGGCAGATTGGATTCGATTCGAATCGATCGGATTGGATTGGATTAAATTAGGATGAATTGAATAATTGATTGAGGCTGAGATGCATTGACAATATTGTATTGGATGATATGAAGTTTATGCTTATAAAAGATATGATGAGTATATAGGTTTTGAATTAAAAATTGGTGTTAATTTGATTTGTATATACGTATTAAGGGCAATTTTGATCGTAATAATTGCTATAGAAAGAAAAGGGAGGGAGCTGGCATCTTGTTTAATTAGAGATGTAAAATTACATTCTTTAACCATCACTCTCACTCTTGCTATGGGGTGTCTCTGTGTAATATTATGTTTTTTTTATTATTAGAAATGTCAATTTAAAGGAAAAATTGATGTTTAACTTAAACTCTTGAATGTATCATTAGTATAGTCCAGATTACATTTAAGGCAAACGACTAGCAAATATATTTTTGATTGCTATTGTTAGTTTCAAAATTATCTTTTTTTTTTTAATTTTTTGATGAGTTACTTTACTTGTGCCTCCTCAATTGGTTTTAATTTCCAGGTAGTGAAATTATGCCCTACACTTTCGAAAGCCAGACTCTATAATTACGTTGGGCTGAATTGATGTATTCGGAGGTATCAATGCTATCGTGTAATCCCAACTCATAACGTGGTACAACAGAGCTCTTATCATTATATGAGCTGTAGGTATAGTTATAGTTATAATCTGATTTCATCACCATCATCGGCAGTTCTAAATCATGCTCCAATTCAAATATTTCATCATTAATTTTAGAAACTGGCGTCACAATATTATTAACTCCTTTCGTAGCTTGAGTTTCATTGTTCTTGTCCCCACTGTCGCTGGCACCAGCACCAGCACTAGCACTAGCACTAGCATTAGCAGTATAATTGGGCTTAGTGTTTTGTAACATATTGGGATGTTTTAATAATGGAGAAATTATGCAATCAGGTAATTCCTCTAAATAAACGTCGTTTGTTACAGAGAAATAAAATAGGTCATCATCATTTGGTTTCTCTAGTCTTGACATAATCGATTCTTGTGTATCAATCAAATCTCAAAACGATTAAGGAAAAGAAAAACTTATATGATGAAAATATTGTGATAAGCCTCTTTGTTTGTATTAAATGTCAACAGAGACTAAATTTAGTTTGGTTATATACTCTTACGTATAGATAGAAATGGTTTATATTTCATACAAGATTATAATACAATACAACACAACATAATATAAGATAATTCAAAAATCAAGCAAGAATGAAAAAACAATCAACGACAAGATAAGCTCGATTCAGACAGATACTTCAAACCAAAAGCACATCTTTATATATACTATTTCGATAGACTTGAAAACTAAACTAAAATTAAGAGGTTATCATTGTCATCTATTCTTATCCAAGTTTAATCATAGAAAGACTCATAATTGCAAATTTAGTTTACTCATTAACTTTTTTGTAACTTCAATACATAAAAATTACAACAAAAAAAATGGATAGTATGATACTGTATCGTATCTTAACGTGGATGTCATACATAGATACAGTCACTCACACACACATTTCATACACTGAGAAGAGTAATATTAATATTAATATTATCGAAATCATGCAAAATACATAAACACAGGTGGTAATAATTACCCATTACAGTTGAAACAAGAAGAGTGCCCCACCACCATAACAACATGTATTTTCATTTTGGCAATTACAAGCACACTTTTGATGGTAGTTAGATATCACCAACCATTCGACAGAATTACAAGTGTGCAGCAACAACGATAGTTGGAAAGAAAAAATTTTCATTACTTGATTAGTTTGAATCAAATAGAATAAGATAGATAGAAATGAAACGAAATCAGTTAGAATTGTCTATATAGATAGGGCTTGAGTCCCCAGTTTAGTACTCCAACTCATCTTTAAAAGAATCAACACAATCAATCATCCGACTCTTGCTTGATAGTGTAATTTAGAATAAAATGAAATGTAATTAAATGTAATAATCTCAATCCACCCAAACTCAAGTCCAACCCAACCGAGCCAGAGGTGAGAAGATGGAGGATGATGGATGGGTGGGTGAATTAAAAAAAATCCATGAGTGCGATAAGAGTGATATGTTAAATTGCGTTGAATAAGCGATGTCCTTATCCTCTTGGGTAATTCCCATGTGTCAAGCAAAGTTCAAGAAGCAAGGTCGTTGTTGTAATACCGTTTGGTTTCTGGTTACTTTTAATCTCAATAACTCGTACTTTCTTTCTCTTGTGATTGCTGCATAAAACAAATGAAATTACAAGAGCCCTCTCTCTCTCTCTGTATTTCGACAAAATGGGAAGTAAGAAGTATGAAACAGACAAAACATATATATAAACACACATTTTTGGTGTCATGAGCACCCGTTTGCTTATTAGGTCTTGGTATCATTTGAAAGGCATGAGTCAAATACGAAATAATCACTCGTGGCAACACGATTGAAATGAAAAGTTGATTTAACGATTATATTGTATAAACCTCTAATTCAAGAGCACGCAATTTTGTATTAATGGGCATGTAAGTATGGAGAGAGGGAGGTACATATATGGTTTTAGTTACTCTTGTAAATTTAGACGTAATTGGAGTGATATCTTAAGTTCTTTACTCTATCCGTTCTAAATGGATTGATGTTGCCATCTGTGTGTGAGTGTGTGTGTGTTTTATTTATTTATTTATTGATAATTTACTTGAATGAAATGCAGTAGATGGGACTTGGGTTTTATTTTATTGTGTGATTCTTCTCTTGCACTTGTTATTTCGAATAAAGGTTTCTTTTCATCATGCTTTTTATTTCTGACCAGATTTGTCAAGGAAAGCCCGTTTCTTGTTTAGACAAAGTGATGATTTTATTTGTAAGTGTATGTCTCCACTCTAATGGATGGATAATGCAAAATTTATTCAGTTCACGTTTTTTCTTGGTCAAGTAACCCCACAAGCACAAGAACCATTACAATTTCATGCTTCGGGTGTATATTTGCAAATTCGAAAGCTGAGCTTCATGTGGATTAAATTTTTGTCTGCAACAAGAACGAGGTAAAGCCCTGTAATTCAAAATGGTCTACTACGAATATTAATCAATCAACGGTTATGTACCTTTGTGATCTTATAAAAATGTGTTTTATTTTTACAACAGTTTATTAATAACGCTAATGCACGTTTTTTTACTTCAGACCCCAGTAACTATTCCATTCTACATATATTTGGAATTCTTTACTCAGGAGATTCTACATCAGGTTTTGCATCTGGGAGTTCGGATCAAAAACGTGACAGCACATGCCTTGCTAGAACAATACACAGGAGTTAACGTTAAAAATTGGGCTGAACCGCTGTTCATTCGTTCTTACTCCCTCATTCTGACATTGGCAACTATCTCAAGAAACTAAATATTATATTATATCTAAATTTAATTAAATTCAATTACATTCAATCAAATTCTGTAAAGATGTTAGTAAAGGATACCGAATAAAAGGCACAATAAAATTAGTACCCCCAGCATTGATAAACTTTACCGTCTGTGTACCCCATATTGGTAAGGTTCAACAAACATTGATCTAAGATCAACCGCGAGCACGACAATCATAACAGTGGTATTCTGCTATGACCGTACACAATTTAATATTCTAAATAAATAAAACATAAATAGTATAGACATCCACCGGTACAAAGACCAGAACGTTTCGTGACTCTGGGTGTCTATATAAAAGACATTGTTGGAGATTTTAGAACAAGAAAAAAAATAAAAACTGAAACAAGAACTAAAAAGTATTATTAAACCTTACTTCTTTGATTAAAAATATATCTTCTCTTTATATACCAATTGGAGAATCGAAAGATTTCGAAAGTAAATGAAAAAAATTTTCGTTGAGTTGTCTAAGATTGTCCGGGTAACTGGAGATGAAAGGTTTGGACAGGGCTATCCATTCCACCATACTAAAGTAACAATGTAATTAGGTCTTAATATATCTTCATTTACAGCTTATAGTATGGTATAGTATGGTATAGATGATAATATGCAGCCAAGTGTCACAATATTAGTTGTATATTATTAATAAATATTATATAGAAAGGGTAGATTTGGCCTTATTGCAGCTGTTGGTATTCTATAAAAATTGTATATATTACTATAAAATGTTCTTATGGAGGGGAGGGGAGGTTTGGGAGTGGATTGGTTTAATGACGACGGGAAGCGGTGATGATGTTGTTCATTTCTTCAACCTTAGCCTTAGCTCTACCGAAAGAACCTAATCTCTTCTTGGCGACCTTTCTGGCTCTTTTTTCACCGACGTTTCTGATAACATCCATCAATCTTCTTTCGTATGGGGCTAAACCAGCGATTTCTCTGACTAAAGAACGAACAAATTTAGTTCTGTTAGAGGCAGCACCTTTCTTATAAGAAATCTTTGGAGCTGGGGTCATGGAAGTGACCTTCTTACCCTTGTTCAAACCTACAGCAATTCCAGTTTTAGCGGCCATTGTGATGTCGATGTGTATGCTACTTTACTTAACCTTTAGTCAAAGGATAACACCAATAAAACCTCTTGGTTATAAGTAAAACTTACAAGATTTTTATTTTTATATATGATGTGCTTTTCCAATTTCTTTGATATTGATATTAATTAGAAAATTTGTATGTGTTCGTGTTTGGTGATGTGTATTTTTGCAGATACATGGATCTAGCATATACATATATACATTGCTAGTATAAGAATATGTGATATGAACTTAGATATATACTTATATACATGGGGACAATGTCTCATAGGGCTTTCATATTAGTGGTTCTCTTGTTTTTAAGAACTTCAAAATAACATTTAAAGGTACAAATAAGGGGAATTGGTGGGGGGAGGAAGAAGGGCGGTTGAGACGAAGTTGGATCATAACAACGTAAAAATAGTATTGTATTAAAGTGAATAAGGATTTAAATTTATAATTCGAGTATGTACAAGTATCGACCAATGCAATATTTACGCTAGGATCTAAAATAACCAGGTGCTAATGTCTCTCTCTCTGTCCCTTAATACATTGATATGTAGTTCTTTGTTTTCTTGCCTGTTTTAAACGGTGACTTTTGAAAGATCAAACTTATATGCTGAAAGTTTTGAAATTATTTCGTTGACTGAATTGCCTTTGTGGTCTTCCATAAACGTTTTGAAATTTAGAGTTATACCGTCTGGTCTTTTTTCGAACTTCTCTAATGGATACAAATACTGTAATAACTTTCTTTTGCCTACTGTGATCTTTAATGTTTTACCATTAAAATCTTCGCTGAAGAAGACCTTTATCTTTTTACCATTTCTCTCTATCACTTCAGCATCCTTATGTATAGGATTATTCTTCAGTTCTATTCCTTTTAGAACAGCATAACGTAATTTCCAGCCAGTAGGTCCCAATTCTTTGATTCTTGCGGATTTTTCTTTAATTAAATAGTTATCAAGACCACCTTCTTTAGAAATTGTTCTCAATACTTTTGTAGTCATCTTCAAAGACACTTTTTTATTCAATGTTTCACTCCATAGAGCTTTTTTAACAATATTCGGCAACCAAGTTCTTCTAGTCTTGTGTTTACTTTCAGATATAGTATTCCCATGTTGAATAAAAGAACCACCATAGAGACCAGTATTACTTTGTTTAAAAATCTTGGACTCACCATACTTGTAATCTGGGACATCTGGTTTCTTAGCAGGAATGTAATGAGGTTTTGCATCACCAACCTTATAATCTGGTTTTCTAGCAACTCTTCTACTTTCAATTAATCTCCATTCTTTGCATGCCTTAAGACCAGAGGAAAAGCATCTCTTGAAATTAACAATTCCGTGATTCATCATCACCTATCGATATTACCCTCTTGTGTCCACTAGTTCAATTGAAGAAGAATATAAAATGTTCAAATCAAAGGTGTATGTATGGTCTTCTTAAATCTTATCCTTTCATGGTTTAATATCGAGAAAGGTCGAATTTTGCCAATAATTTTTCAGTTAGTATGGATATTGGTGTTCGTGTATGGTGCTTAATTGCTTTGTTTATTGAGACGCTATTTACTCATATAGTGGAGGATAATGGCCTGCATGAACTAGATTTTTTGCTTCTAACCGTATTATCTTAATATATATATGTGGATATATGAAAGTTTGTGTGCTTACACCTATTTAATTTTACTTCAGTTCACAAGATAGAGAGTATATAGCATACATAAACTAGGGCGTTATTAGTGATCATTCTGACACTGAAGGTGTGATATTCACGTGATATATATTTTAGAACATATATCACGTGAGTAATGTTTGGCTTGAGATATATATATATATATATGTATACAGTCTTTATTTAAAACATTTTGACCTGAGACAGAGTTTATATATCTTCATTTCTTGACGAACTATTGAATTGAGTTGTAATTGAATTTTAATATATCCCAATACTTCAGCAAAACCACTTCAAATATATTTTTTTATGTTTAGTCCCAACTGGGACCTATAAAATATAACTTTCTGATAAACTAATAAACTCAAGAAAATATTAATCTTGGCAGACCTCCCTTCCAAACATACAACTAAATAATATAGTCACCAACTATATCACAGGTTCACATAGCTAACCATCCTCCTTTGTAGCTCTCTCTATTTTTATGTACCTAATTACAGACATACCCGATCTCATCTCAAGCTCATCGGATATCAAATTTGAAAAGTTACACACATACTTCCACATATAATCCAAAGCATAAGAAAGCAACCGCTGAATAGACATAAGAGATATAGCAGCTAGTCTAATACAGGAGCAACGCAACATTAAGTACTCTAGTCAAGTCATAAGTCGATGGCTGGATTGTCAATACTAGGAACTTCAAAGCTATCGTTTTGTCCTTATTGTTATTAAAATAATAGTCAGTAAACTAGCAATAGACTTAATAATAATATGGTTGTCAAACCTTCGAATAGTTTGATCAAACAACATAAGTGGCTGAAAAATGAGGAATCTTCATTGGGAGATGCCCAAGTGGCTATGGATATAGTCAATGGCTCCAGTACTGTTAAGACTGATATCAGTGAATCATTTCTGAATAAGGTTAACAATACTGGTCAAATTATTACAGCCAGTCAAAGTACATCTATAAGCAATAAAGAAGAGGATGAAGAACCTTCCAAAGATGGAGACTCCCAAATTATGCAATTACAAGATGTGATACACATTCAAGGCAATATGATAAAGATTTTAAACAAGAAATGTCAATTAACAGGTAATAGGTGTGATATTTTGAGTTCTACGAAATTATCGCAGATAGAAAAAGATCAACAGATAAATAGCATTTTGTGTGAACTTAATTCTGTAAGTGAAGAATTAAGGTTAATGGAAGTAACTTTACTCAAGATATCGAAATCGTGCATATCGGAAGACTTAAATGAAGGAGCCAGCCTCCCCAATTTGAAAAACCAAATTCATAATGAACCAAATAACACAAATAACCAAGAACGTATAGATTATAATAATTTATTAGACAAAACTAATGATATTCCTTCAATTGATCTAACATCTTTTGATGACCAAAAATCAAAACATAACGTACTGCCAAATGTATTAGAGAAAGAAATAATCTCAAATAGGGAAGAAATTGAATATAATGAAGAAATAAACTTAATTGATCATAACTCTGACGAATTCAAAGAAATACCGACAACTATTGAAAGACGTTTAAGGGAAAAGAAACAGATCAACTATAAAATTCCTGAAAAAGATGACCATTTCGAATATGGCATGGGTGCAAGACCAAATCCAAATTATGATGAATCGGTGGAGATAACAATGGATGCTGAGTTTGATGATAATTCTAGTTATTTAAATACCAGGGATTATGGTAGTGATGGCAATATGAATCAAAGCGATATTGATTTTGTAGTGAGTGATACATTTCAACAAACACAGGACGCAGATTATTATGGCAGCGATGAGGAAGTAGTAGATGCATCTGATGCAGATGTAGGTGAATCTATTATATTTAGTCATCACAAATCTATGGAAATGCAAGTAATTCTGTCATCGCCAATAAAAGAAGATCGGATTGAAACAAAGGAATCACAACAAATAAAAAATTTAGCACCCACGAATTATGATACAATTGAAAACGATCCAATTATAGAGGATACTAATAAGTCAACTCTCTTCTATAGCACAATGACCCAACTTTCTGATGTTGAGGTTGTTAATAGTGATGATAACTCCAAATCTACTAAAAATTATGAAGTAGAACTTGATGAAAACCTACTATCTGATGATTCTGATTTTGATTTAGAAAGAGAGAATTTAACTCAACATTCTACAATGAAAGATGTAGATGATGAGCTAAAGATAATCTCGGAAAAACCAATTGAAAGTGAGGTCATTGAATTACAGGAAGAACCGATAATTCAGCAATTTCACATTCCTTCTCATGCAACTGTACCTGGTAAAGCTAAAGACTATAACTGGACAGAAGAATTATACTACAGATTGCATAATACATTCAGAATACAGAGTTTTAGACAGAACCAATTAGAAGCAATTAATGCAACCTTAAGCGGTCGTGATGTTTTCGTATTGATGCCTACTGGTGGTGGTAAGTCGTTGTGTTACCAATTACCAGCCATTGTTAAATCAGGTACAACTAGTGGTACAACTATTGTAATTTCCCCATTGATCTCTTTAATGCAAGATCAGGTAGAACATTTGCTGGATAAGAATATAAAGGCCTGTATGATTAGTTCAAAAAGTACAGCAGCACAAAGAAAAGAAACATTTAACTTATTTGTGAATGGATTATTAGATTTGGTTTATATTTCACCAGAAATGATCAGTGCATCTCAGCAATGTAAAAGGGCCATTAATAAGTTATATTCCAGCTCGAAACTTTCAAGAATTGTTGTCGACGAAGCTCATTGTGTCTCAAACTGGGGTCATGATTTTAGGCCAGATTATAAGTCATTAAGTTTCTTTAAACGAGAATATCCAAATATACCTCTGGTAGCTTTGACAGCAACTGCCAGTGAACAAGTTCGAATGGATATTATTGCCAATTTGGAAATGCATAACCCTCTTACATTGAAACAAAGTTTTAATAGAACAAACTTAAATTATCAAGTCAAGGCAAAATCAAAGGAAACAATAAATGAAATATGTACCCTACTAAAAGGAAGGTTCAAAAATCAATCAGGAATCATTTACTGTCACTCAAAAAACTCCTGTGAACAAGTAGCTGAACAGATTTCTCAGCACAAGATCAGATGCGCATTTTATCATGCTGGGATAGATCCAGCTGAGAGACTACAAATTCAGAAAGCTTGGCAAAAGAATCAAATACAAGTCATATGTGCCACAGTTGCATTTGGAATGGGAATTGATAAACCAGATGTTAGATATGTATTCCATTATACGGTTCCGAGAACCTTGGAAGGGTATTATCAGGAAACAGGGAGAGCAGGAAGGGATGGTTTATATTCATATTGTATTTGTTATTTTTCTTTTAAAGATGTTAGAACACTTCAAACAATGATCCAAAAGGATAAAAACCTTGATAGAATAAATAAACAAAAGCATCTGGAAAAGCTTCAGCAAGTTGCCTCATACTGTGATAATGTCACAGATTGTAGAAGACATCAAATCTTAAAATATTTCAATGAAGATTTTGATCCGTCTCTCTGTGAAAAGAATTGTGACAATTGTAAGAATTCAGGTTCAACATATATGGAGGAAAGGGAGATTACTGAAGAGGCAATTGCAATTGTCAAGCTAGTTAAATATTTGAAAAATGATAAGGTTACAAGATTATATTGCCAAGATATTTTTAAAGGATCTAGAAATGCAAAAATTGTTCAACTTGGCCATGATAGATTGGAAACACATGGATTAGGTAAGGCATTCTCAAAATCTGATTTAGAGAGGATATTTTCACAGTTGATCACTTTAAGAATATTACAAGAGTATGCTGTAGTGAATGGGTCTGGATTTTCTTCTTCTTACGTCACAATTGGATCAAATTCAAGATTAGTCGAACAAGGTAAAATGAAAGTGAAAATGAAATTCACAGTCCAAAATCCTTCTTCCAATCCTTCTTCCAATCCTTCTTCAAGAGACAAAAGTATAACAAATTTTAGTAGCATGATTTCTGAAAGAAGTAATAAAACCTCTTCATTTACATCGACTAATTTAAGTCCAAACAATTCAAATGTAGGTGTCAACTATCCCATTGTACTCCAAGATAATTCCAGCTTACAGTCTACTCAAGAATTAAGCCATATAACTGTATCTTATGAGTCATTAAGAGCTGTATCTATGTCACTAGGAAATAGAATGAACCCGCCGATAACGAACTACCTTCCTGATGTTCTAATTAAAAAAATAGCGATGGCCTTGCCAGAAACAGAGGATGAATTTATAAGTATTGTGGGAAATTTCAGTAACCACACTAGAAAGTATAAATATTTTAAAGATACCATGACAAATCTAAGATTGCAAAGAAATCAAATCAAAAAAGATAATAAGGTTTCAAATTCATTTCAACCATCGGGAGAATCTTATCCAATTAATGACCAGAATTCGGTCGATGAAACCCAATTTAAACCTTCTTCAAGAGAACATAAAAATAATTTAGAGATTATCCAAAAAATCAGAGATAGTCAGAAGGTTAAAAATATATTTGATGGGGATGTAATTAAACAGAAGAAATCATCACAGAAACGTGCATATAGGAAACCTAAACGTTCCTACAGAAAGAGAAAACGATTTTAGCCGTACATCGATTCATTAATTAACTTACATACCTAAATATCGATTTAGCATTAAATTATTCGCATTTTTATAAACTACAGAAATTCATAGCATAGATTTAACATTTTTATAACGTCTAACATTTATCAATCTAATGTCTAAGATAGAATCGCGTTATATATACGATTTAATATCAACCCTACCAAATTATGTTCAAACAACAGCTCTAACGTTTTGAAACTTTTTACCACTTACACACCCAAACCAATCACCTCCATGAGGTCTCCATGCAATATTATTAATCTCTTGTTGTCTATTAGAATAACACATGGCTGGGACATCAAGTACATTTTGAACGTTGGATTGATTCCATTGTGATACAGGCGCATTTATTTGTTGACCAGATATTGGACCATCATTGGCATTAACTTTATTTTCATTTGCAGATAGAGAAGTTGGTGAAAGCCATTCGTTCAAATCCCAGTATAGCACTTGACAATCGTCACCGCATGAAAGTAGTACGTTTGATTTTTTAGGATGCCATTTAATTTGGTTAACAGCAGCTGAATGACCTTCTAATGTCAATACTGGAGAGCCAGGGTTTCTCATATCCAAGATTAAGATTGACTTAGAATCTAAGGCAAATGTTGCCATAACATTAGGATCACTAGGAGAAGGTTGTAAACGTAACAATGCACTTGGTGATTTTTCATTATCAGTTAGCGTATCGGAACCATTTTGATCTGAATTTGATTCATAAATGATTGTACTATGAGCTAATGATCTTAAATCGAAGACTCTTACACTACCATCACCACCACAACTTGCAAATAATTGAGTTGAATGTGCTAAAAATTTTACGTCAAACACTTCACTATCATGGGCAATTAACTGAGTTCTAACATAATTACTACTTTGTAAATCCCAGACAATACAAGTTGTATCTATTGAACTTGAGATTAACAAATTCGTATCTATTGGATTCCAATGGAAGGAAGTTACAGGAGGAAATTGTCCCAATATATCACTACTGGATGTAGTGTTTTTTGACAAACTGTGATGTTGATCGTTATATTTACAAAGGGATAGATTAACCTGTTCTGTCAAACTACTGTCTTCTTCATTTAAGGACCATATTCTCAGAGAGTCAGAGCTAGTAGCGAATTTTCTTGGTTGCTGAACAGAAGGTAACCATTGAATATTGCTTACTGGGTATATTATATTATGTTCAGCTACTTTATCCCATGATAACATATCTGAAGAATGGATCACTTGTAACTTGTTTAATGTATCTTCTTTATACGAACCTAAACATACGTTATCATCAGAACTCCAATCTAAGGCATACAGAGGTCTTGGTGATTCGAATTCACAAACTGCAGAGTTTGATGTAGTGCCCATTGAGGTAGGTCCTCTAAATTGATTCAATTGAGAATAACCACCCTGTAACATCGGTTGTGAGTAATTCAATGGAGAATACATTGGTGATCTTGAAGTAGAATAGGTGGAACTTGGAGAATTCAAAGTACCTCCACCTCCACCTCCACTATTAGGTTGAAAAACATTTGAGCCACCAGGAAACTGTTGAGTAGTGAAATAACTATTCTGGTTATTCTGTCTATGGTAGCTACCAAAAGAGATAGAACTACGTTTTTGAGTTCTATATGGATCCATCCTAAATAAAAATAACTAATACTAGCGAGCAAACAGTATATCTAAACAACAATCCTAACCGGTATAACGAAAGTGATCTAATGTAGTCCTATATTCCCAGTTTGTAGTATTGAAGAGATGGTAATAAATAAAATAGAATGAAAAAAAAATATTTATATAAATTGACAGCCAATCCCAATCCCAGTTCCAATTGAACTAATAAAAAAAATTAAAACAAATTAACAATCAATTGAACTATTATATTCCATGTATTAGAATACTTCAACCCATTTCATTTAACCATTTATAACTATCTCTGAAACTATTTCAATGTATTAAGTGTGCTTCTTATAACGAATCCATAATAATTTTTCATAATTTTTCATTATAAGAGCTCCCTATTACCCCTGAGGTGGGATGAAAATAGTATATATAACTCAATGATTTAACATAACAGAGGTCTTATAGGATGTGGGGTGTACATGGAATGATTTAAAATGGTTGATCCAGCAGTCTTGATTGTGATATTGTTGATTGCATTCGTTTTTCCAGGTTGAAATTTGTAAAAGAATCGAATTATATATAGATTAAGATCGAAGTTTTGATTCGAGTCTTATGATTAAAATCGAGGGATTCATGAACTACCAAGAACCCTTCCTTCACCCACGAAATTGTTGGTACTCCCACTGTTATTATTTGTAGTTGTTTCTGCATCATTGTACAATGGTAGGGTTTCCATAATCGAATCAAAAATAGAAGAGTATTCTTCTTGCCTTTGGATTTCCTCTTCTTTGTAGTATTTCAACCAGCTTGGCAAGGAATCGATAATTGTCGATAGCAATTGGTCTAACTTGATTAGTATCCAGCTTGGTGGCATAAATTTTGCAAACCATGTTTCTTTCCATGCCATTGCATAACCTAATAATAATCCAAGCAAATGACCCCAGAAACTTGAGCCTGGAAGTAAAATAGATATTAAAAGTAATAGAAACAATGGTGAGTATTGTGTTGGAATACTCCATTGAGTAGAAAACAACTGGTATCTTGGGTGAACAGTAGACTCTTTCCAACTGAAGTAGGCAATAAGCATAAAGATCAATCCACTTGCACCACCAACAGCAACATTAGGAAACAATACTGATCCAACTAAACAGTAAACCAACCCGCAAACCAGGGAACTGAACATCAATGTAAATAAAGTGTATAAAGTTCCATGTGTCATTTCAAATATGTTCAATGGTATCATCATTGCCATTGAATTAAATAGCAGATGAGCTAAGGATAAATGAACCAAAGGATAAGTCAGTAACCTGTAACATTGAAGACTGAACAACGAACCTGGAGACAATGATAAAAGTAGATTGATTGGATATACAATATTCACCATAAATATCAAAAAGATCACTAGAACAAATAAAGACGTCAAAGTCGCAGGTGGTTTCCCCTCTGGTAATAATAAACCTTTAATAAAATCAGTATTTATCATCTTTACTTCAAAAGAACTAGATTTCAATCACAGCAAACTAAATGTGGGAACGTTATCCTAATTGACCTGAGATTATTAATCTATTGAGCCAATTGCTTGAACGTATCTTGTATACCTTTTTTAGGTTCAGATTCAATCGATCTTGTTATGGTGAATTTTTCGATAATTTTTATAACAAATTTCGATATTTAAAGACATCGATTCGAATTTAACCCAAATCTAAAGGGAAAAGCAGTGGAAAAGAGATGAATATAAGGGCATTCAGGAGTGTCATTGACCGTCAATCATCAGTTTATAGAGGTATAATGACTCAGCCTAGTAGGAATTTCAAAAGAGCCAGAAGAAATGGTCAACGAGAAGATGTTGTTTCAAATGCTATGAATAAACTGTCTCATGTTGAATTATCTGATGAGCAGAAGCAATTGAGATCTAAAGTGATGGGTTTTATTAGAGATAATCTATCTAATTATGATTCTAAGGAGGGTCCGGCTATGTATGTTATTGAAGGTAATGCAGGTACTGGGAAATCAGTGATTTTAAATGCCCTATTTGATGAGATTCAAAAAATTGCCAACACAGGAGAAGATCCAGATGATGTTTTAAATAACACCAGTAATTATTTGGTAGTCAATCATCCTGAGATGTTGAAACTGTATGTCAGGATCAGTAAGAGTTTGAAATACGTGACCAAGTCTTCATTGGAGAGGCCAACATCCTTAATTAATGCCTTGGGTAAAAGTCAAAAAATGGCAGATGTTGTCATTATAGATGAAGCACATTTACTATCTACTTCTAAGGATGCTTTCAAGAGATTTTATGGTCAGAATCAATTAGAAGAATTGATGAAGATATCTAAAGTGTTGGTCCTTGTCTATGATGACAAGCAAGCTTTGAGAATGGGGTCGTATTGGGATGAAAATACTAGGAATGGTTCCAATCTAAAGGCATTCTATGACATGGTTCCTAAGGATAGAAAAGGATGGTACAATTTGAAACAACAATTCAGAGTTACTGCTCCAGATGACGTATTGAATTGGATTCATCAAATTAGTACCGTAGGGGCAATTCCAGAATTCCCAAAGTCATCATTAAAGGATGATTCAAAGGACAATGGGTTTGATTTTAAGATTTGGGACGACTGTGGTGAAATGTATGACGCTTTGAGAGATTTGGATACTAAATATGGACAATGTAGAATGTTGGCAACTTATGATTTCCCTTATAGATTGGATGGGAAGGATTACTATGTTACTTGTGGTGATAGTTTTAAAGTTCGTTGGGATCGTTACACGCCTCGAGAAGTGACTCCATGGAGTGAGAGAGCTGACACTATTGATGAAGTTGGAAGTGTCTATACTATTCAGGGTTTTGATTTGAACTATGCTGGTGTCATTTTGGGTAGGTCTGTGACGTACGATGCTGCTAATGACTGTTTGAAGCTAGACATCGATCTTTATGATGACCATGCTGGTTTCACCAAGAAGAAAAACATCCACGATGTTAAACAAGTAAAAGAAAAAATTATTATGAACAGTATTAATGTTCTTTTGACTAGAGGTGTTAAAGGGCTGTATGTATATGCATGGGATCCTGAGTTGAGAGAAAGGCTCAGAAAATCTCAACAAGTATAAACGAGATTTGGTACACGTTGATAGACTTTTATAAAATTTCTATAAATCATATATAAATGATAGATATGGGTAGTATTTTATATATATATTCATTTTTTTTTTAGGTTTTTTTTTAAAGGAACTTCTTTTTTAATAAAATGATATTGATTTTGCTTTATTTACATAATTGAGATATGATTAGTTTTCCTTCTTATCGGTGGTAACTTTTTCAGCAGTCTTCTTCTTTGCAATGGCTTCCCATGATATACCGGCAAAAACCACGAAGATACCTATCCATTGGAATGGTTTAATTGATTTCCCAAAGACCACGATACTTAAAAGCATCGACACCATCTTTCTTGTGACAGTAATCATAACCAACACAAGAGACCCATAATTCTGCAGTGTAAAGAAGATAAAACATTGGCCAATGGCACCGCAGATAGCGTAAGTGATTAGATACTTTACAATTACTGGATCCAAAGTCATCATTTTCAATGAGTGTTGCCACTGAGATTTATCGATAAACATCAAATAGGAAAGGTTCCAAATGATTATGAACATATTTAATGCAAACATCAAGTGTGCACCAGTAATCAATCTGTCTTTTGAATTTTTGCTATTATTCTTTCTGTTTGATTTCAACATTTTGTCCTGAGTGGCATTGGTTAAGCCGTCCATGAACAGACTTGACAGTAACATGACAAATCCCATTGCACTTGGGTGTTTGTCATTGTCCTTTAACTTGCTACCTTTACTATTACCACCGATGGTGAATATAGTGACACCAATAGTGACAAAAATGGATATCAGTTTCTTTTGTCTTGGAATGGAGGTACCGTATAGCAAAAGATGCACCAACAGAATTGGAATCATCTTACATGATTTAGCCAACATATAAGTCAAATAATCCACATATTGCAAGCTGTAAGCAGCCAATGGTGCGGAAAAACTTTGAGTCAATGAAGTCAATGCCATGTCCCACTTATAATCCCAAATCAACTCAATTGGACTATACTGAGACCCCATCCAGTTCAAGTACAAGTAACCCAAAATCATTGCAGCCAACCCTTGAGCCACAGCAACTACATTGGGACTTTTGAACAAGTCATTTGAGTTTTCCCAAACATTAGTATTCAACGGTTCCTGAACCAATGCCCAAGTTAAAAAACTAACATAGATCCCTACAGCGCAGAAAACCAGCTTCCCAACATTACTTTGACCCATTTCCTACTGCAATTGACACCAAAACGAAGCCTCTCTCGATCTTAAGCCTGCAATATAAATATATATATATATATATATATATAAATATCTTAATGAGTTTCGAAACACTGAAACCTGATTTGAACCCAATTTGAAGCTAGTCAACTACACAAATAAGTTATAAATTCAACAGCAGTGCTTACCCACACCATCAAAGACACAGAACCGATGATCTAGAACACTCCAAGACCAATAACCTTGCTCTTATAAGCAAAACTTCGACAGGTTGTGCTGGTCGATTGGATCAGAAGTTTTGCGATGAGGTCAGATTCGAAATGCGTTTTGTTAAGACGTTTCGACTACGTCACAGCATGACAAGAACAGTTGAGCTGGTCATTTGAAAAGAGAAAGGACATGGGTTTTGGAGAAAGACGGATGATAAATATGAGATTATCTGAATAAATGAACGGTATTGTCAATTATAATCACACAAAACAATATTTTATCTCTTGTGTGTGCGTTTGCGTATGTATAACCTTTATAATTGGGAGAAACCGATGGTTGTCACGTGATTTTGGTGATAATTGGGCCTTTCTGAAAAAATTTTGCAAAATAAAAAAAACGATTTAAAGCTCAAACCAAGCCAAATTTGTCTATAAAAGAAAACGATTAAGGTGTAGGAATTGAGGTTTTGGACGATTGAATTGTGTTTAATTGAGTGGTTCTGTCGATTACAAGGGATCAGTGGTTTTATTAGTTGTGATTTGTTTATTATGGCTGGTGCTTTTTCTGCTGTGGCAGCTACTTATGGTAGCCGAGTCGAACAATTGCTTGAGACTGAGGAGGATTACAAGAGATATCATGATAAATTGAATAAGAAATTGAGGAAGTTGAGACATCAGTTGGGTCTTATTACTAAGGACACTAAGAACTATTCGGCCAAGGAAAAGTATTCTGGTTTGGGGTCTGAGTTTTATGACAATGAGAATAAGCTAATCGCTGTTTTGATGTTGTTGCATATTGAAAGAGATATGTCAATTGTGGAGGCTATTAAATTGAGGTCTTCTAAAAGGGGTAAGTTGAAGAAGAGTGAGAGGAAGTTGTTGACTATTAGATTGAAGAAAGCTGTGGACACTAGCAGTCGTTTGGTTAAGGTTACAAGTAATGAATCATTGTGGATTTCCAGATTGCAATTTTTAATCGTGGAAAAATTGATAAATGTAGAGAATTATATATATGGTAAACACATCAAGACTAAGAATAGTGGCCAAATCACTGCAAATTTATCGTTGGTATTGGTCGCCATTGATTTCTTGTCCAAGAAAGATTTGCTATCAATGGCTGTTTGTGATTATTTGAAGACAAAATATGAATATACTTTGAATCAACACTCTGGAAGTAACTTTAACCAATCTCATTTGGTAAATGTCATGAACAAGGAAGTACAAAAGAACGCTGATGATGAACTGGTCAAGATTTTATTGGCAAATGGATTTAAACAACTGGAAGATGTAGAAATGGCTGAAGAATCTTCATCTGATGAAATTCAATGGCGTAATTTTAATGCTAAGATCAACGATTCTCAAGTGAGCCAGCTGATTTCAGAAGCGCAATCTATGAAAGTTGTATCTGTTAACGATTACGATAATATCTTGTTGAAATGGCAGGATTCATTAAATAGACAAGAGGCTTATATGACATTTAATGAAGGCCATGATGACACTAACGAAAATGATCAGATTGTATTGGCCTATATCAAGTTCCATTCTTTGTTTACTTCTATATCTCGTGACAACCATTTTTTCAATAAATTGATTAAAAGATGGGAAGATATGTCTAAAAAATCAATGTCTTCAAAATTAGTAAAATACAAAGAAATTGAAAGACTAGTGAAAAATTTAATCAAATATTTAGTTGACGTAATGGAATTACCAGGTATCTATTCAGATGAACAACTAATGAATCAATTAGAACTATTGAAATGTTACTATACCTCTCAATTGAATTCACATTGTCTAAGCCGTTTGTATCAAGAAAATGGTAAGTATTTACATGCTTTAGCTCTACATGTGGATTCATTGCAAAAATTAGAACAAGCGCTAATGGAAACTGGTGACTTGAATGAAATTTACATACCCGATCATATATTAGTTGAAGAAAAAGTCAAAGCTCTATACGATTTAATTCAAAAATCATGGAGTAGTATTGTCGGTTTGGCCGAATATGAAAAGAGTCTAAACAAAACCTCAAAAAATAAAAGCAAAACTAACGAATCACTAATAGAAAGAATCGACACTCAACGTATAAAACCAGGAAACGTTGATTTAAATAACTTATTCCCAATGAGACCAATAATTAGACCTGTTGGAAGTAAACCAACATTGTTTGATTTGGGCTTCAACTACATAACATACGAAAACGAAACAAATACAACATCAGAGCAACAGAAATCTATCGAAACTAAATCAGATGCATCATCACAAAATGAAGCGGAACAAGTTTCCTCAATTGAGCAACCAAAGAAACGTAAATTCTTAGGTCTATTTGGACGTTAATTCTGCCTCCATTTCCTAAAATTTGATTCCAACTTTATCAATATTTAATGTATATCTATCTAAATACAAATAAATATCCTCTGATACAATCTTTATATCTAATTTAATTGATTTAATTAATTTATGCCATCTCCATCACCATTGTCATGGATCAAAATTGATTTGATACTAACTATGACGTCATTTGGATATTATACTTAAAGGTCCGAAATTTCAATATCGAGCGAATATTAAAGGCTTCATAGGATAAATTGATGGAACTTTATAGTACCTTAAAAGTTTAATAAATGTTTAGAAGATTTGAGATAAAGAACTCAAGATCTTGTTGTATCGAGGTCTAGGTTGGTATTTGAGATGGTTATTGGATTACCTAATAAGAAATGTTTTTGTTGGATTTGTTTAGACGAGTCAAGTTTTGATTCTTCATGGATACGGCATGAATGCGGTTGTAATTTGCAGTTACATAAGAAATGCTACATGAAATGGTTATACAATTTGAATAAGAAGCAAATGAATGAACGGTTATCTGTGTATGATCAAGGGGTTTCTTTGGATTCTGATTTGACTAGTAGGATGTTTTATTTGGTCGATGGACATTTAGATTTTTGTAGGGAATTGTCTACTGCTGAAATAATCACTTCTATTCCTGTTGTTGGTGTTCCTTTATTTTCTATTTTATGCATACCGTTACTTACAGGTTTGACAACTTTTGGTATCAAATATCTGGTGAAACTGATTTTCAGTTATGTACCTTTGAAACCTCCCATAACTCATGCAGAATGTCCTCAATGTAAAAAATACATTGAAACTCGTGCTATTACTTTTAGGAGCAGGTCTATCGTTTTAGAATTGTATTACCAGCTTAAACGTATGATTAGAACTGGTACTGTTTTAGTAGCGGTTACTTTATCTACACTTAACCTTGGAAAGTGGTGGTTTAAACTAGGTCTATGGCAACTACGTAAAATATTTCCTGAAGATGTTCTAAGAGTACTACTAGACATTAGTACTACCAAAGCGTTAGATGTTTATAGTGAGACAATAAATGGGTTGATTAGCGTTCCAAATAGTTCCAAGTTCTTGATTTTTGGATTCCCGTTATATCTGTTTAGTCTAACAGACAACTACTCGGTATTAAATAAATGGAGATGGTTATGGTCATTAGTAGCTACAATAAGAGTTAGTTATTATGATAGCTCATCGAGTAGTGTCATGTACAATATTTTCAGTTCATTCAGCCTGTTGATCTGGTCATATTCTAACTTTATTTCACCATTGGTCGAATATAAATATAAGGAATTGGTGGCCAGGGCAAGTCCTTACTATTTAGATAGCATAGCAAAATACCAAGGTGATAATAATCGTTCCCAAAGATATTCTGATATTCTAATAAAGTCAAGCTGGTATGACAATTTATTTGACTCTATCATTTGGCCAGTATGTGGTAGTTTATTAGGGAACAAATTGCTAAGGTGTTTCTTATGGTTGCGGAGAAATAAAATAATATCCTGGGATCCTGATATGGCTCCAAATCTATTTTCCATGCTATGCAAGTTGGTTGGATGTGCTGTAGTTGCCATGTCAGCACAAGGTTTAAAATACTATATGTCGTATAAGAGAATGAAAGAATTAAGAGAGCTTCAAAGCAGTATACTTGACACTATGTAATCTAGAGAGGTTCTTGTAAGATTTGGAGTCAAAAATTAAAATGGGTAATGTCATGTTTGAAAATCGTTATTATATAACTAGTTGCTTCTATATTAATGATTAAATTTTGTTATGAATTTGTATATATGTAGATATGTCCTCTTATGAATTAAACTTTAATTATGCTTATTGAAAAAATTAGCTGATAAAAGTTCTAAAAGTTTTGAAGTGGAGAAAGTAATTTTACCATTGAAAAGGTACCATGTACTAACCTTTTTACCAACTTGGGTATTCAACAAATCAAAGAAATCAAAAGTATCAACTAGATGGGAATATCTTTTGGATGGTCCCTTACGCTTATCTGAGATTTGAATACCAAATTTACCGCCATCAGAAGTAAATATTTTGAAATAAATATCTGGAAACTTTGGACCACTTGACCCAAAAACTTTTACAGTTAGTTCACCCAATTTTTCTCCTTCAATATTCTTTACGACACCTTTTTCATATAATTGTTTTGTCGACCATTTGAACTTCAGACCTTGAATATTATCTCCTCCTTTACTATGGACTTTTTTATAAGCATCTTTTAGGTTTCCCAATGCACCTTTATGTACAACAGTATAATCCTTAGAAACTCTGAACTTCTCAATGATATTATTTATCGACCTTTTTAATAGAGTCACATCCGAATTTAACTGTTTGTTAATAGCGGCCAACTCATGAACTGTATATCTGGTAATATCAAGTTCTTCCTCAACACTTTGAGTTATAAATATTGGGAATTTGATGTTGTTTGCTATGTCATTTAAAATGCTTTGCATTTGGTTATCTGCTGGATTTAACATTCCTATATTTTCTAATTCATGTATATTTCTTAGTGCTAACATCTTCAAACTAAAATATAGCGGAGATTCTAGTTTCTTTAAAATTGGATCCTCCTTAATTCTTGGATTATCATTCAATAAAGTGGAAAAGCTTGGCTCGTCTTCATCTAGTACAGTACTTACTGCAAGGTCATATAAATTAGTGTCAACATCTTCAACCTGCATCATATACATAAAAATCCTTTTGACTTGGTCATATATTCTCTTCATCTTATCGTCATTCTGCAAAAAACGGTATGATGCAGGGTTCAATTCCAAAGTAACACGTCCAGTACGAGGAATCGATTTATCATCGGAGCATTGTTTCAGGATATCAACTATCATATCATCTGGTTCTATATACTTCAAATACTCTTGAAATTTATTCGTGATTTGGATTACCTTTTCGGATAAGATCTCTAGTCTAGGTCTTACCGAAAGCATATCTTCATATATTAGTCTTTCACTTTCTTGTTCATACTCTGGTCCAACCATTATTTGCATTAGCATATCCTTTAAATATGGCTTAATTTCTGCTGAATATTGATTTAATGGGTCATAGTACCCTTCAAAATCACGCATTTCAAAGACAGCCTCTAAAGAATGCATTAATATTGCAATCTTTTCCTCAATATTCGAATAATTATTATCGACAAATCCATAGTACCTTCTGTTAACCAAATACTCTTTAACAAGGGTTCCTACAACTATTTTAGATATACATCTTAATGACGATGTTTGATCATAATTTTGATCAGCGGCGAAAGTAAATATTTTTGAACATAAGTATCTTATTTCCACTGGAATAGCTTCAATCCTACTTGTAAAAATTTCTGCAATCATCTCAACAGCGTGCCAAACATTCTTTAGGTTTTCTATGAAATGTATTTTAGTTTGATCATCTTCGATTGCAGAAGATCTATCTGTACATTCGATCCCATGGATTAATCTATAGATGACAGATGGATCACTTGTAAAATCAATGTTTCTATCGTTAATATATTCCAAGATTGGTAAAAAGAGGGAAATTAAGTCGGGATACTCTCTTTGAATAAATAATTTAATCAATTTCTGCCAAAAATGGGTATTATTGTTCATGAAGTTTGTAATAGAGTGTGAATCAACCATATTTTGATGTAACAATTCAGCAACGAATCTTGTAAAACAGACCTTTTCTCTCTCGCCCATTCTTTGGTTGACAATACTAAATGTAACATATACATTATCTTCAGTAAAAAGAGGATCTTTTCTGTATAGTAACTTCCAATAAGTTGGATCTACTTGTAATAAATAAAACAATTTCTCATAACCTGGGTATTTAGAACTTGCGGCATGTACATTGCTCATTTGCTGTTCTAGATTATTTTCGATTTTATATTTGTCTAAGATATCTGAAAAATCTAATTGCTGTCTTAGTTCTGATTCCATTTTTTCTCTTCTCATATTTTCTGAATCTAGTTCGGCTTGTGATTTCTCTAATTCATTCTGTATGTTTTCAATATTTCCAATATTATTTAGTAAGTGAACAAATTTTCTAACTGACCATAGACTTGGATTTGGAGTACTCATGAGCTCTTTATATGCAATTCTTTGATTGAAACAACGTACCCATGATTGAATTTTTATTATGGATTTAGTATTTCCTAGAAAATGTGCTTTTCTCTTATCCAACCTAGAACGAATCATTATGGCCCTTATCCTAGCTTGAAGAACAGATATATGGCTATTTTCAACTACATCATCAACCAAATCTAATGTGTATCTGACTAAAACACCTCTTATGCTAGATTGTAGAGCGATTATGACATCAGAATCTTCATTAATTTGATACATTTGGTAATCCTTACGTGCTCTTGAACCTCTTAGGTAAGTACTTAATTTTAAAATTGTTTCATCATTTTCCAAACATTGTTTATGAGTATTCAGTATCTTGTTTCTAGTCAGATATCCTTTGGATACGGCTTGTAGTCTAGAGACTGAATTTGTACAATCCAAGTTGAAATGATGATTCAATTTAGCAATCTCAGCTCTTTTCAAATTCCCTCTATATACACTTTGGACAAGAGTGATAGCAGACTTGTCAATCAATGAGGATAATGTTGAAGTTTTATAAAATTGTCTGAAAAGAATACCTTTTATGACGGCCTGTAACTTTATTAATGGTTTCGTTACATTATTAATATCCATTAATTCAGCCTGAGCATTCGCTCTTGCTAAGCAGGCACGACACATAGATTGTAGTCCTATTATATCTTTTTCTTGCCTTAATATACGAATCCTTTTTCTATCAATATTTTCACGCAATATGATACCTTTAATAGTTGCTTGTAAGTGTGATAACTCAGATAAACTTATTTCACTTGAATTCATCTTGAATGGTTTATTGAATTTTGATCTCGCTTCATTTCCTCTTACCAAAGACTGGAAGAATATAACTTCCTTCTCATGAAGTTTTGCTAATCTCATCTTAATATTTAAATCAAATCTTAGATTTGCACTACGACAAATGCTCTGGATATCAATAACGTTGTCCAAAAACTCATCTTCAGTCATTTTCTGCCTTCTGTTGGGAGAATAATTTAACTTGGAATAACGAGTAGGAGAGTAACGAGTAGGAGAGTAACGTGTAGGGCTATAACTATGTGTATTATAGAACTGTAATCCTTGTTCCCTGTTTTGACTTCTTCTTAAGTAGAAGTCTGTATCCAAAGTGCTATATCTAGCAATTGATGGTGAATGATACGATAAACTAGATAATTTTAATGGACTATATTCTAAGTTTGGTGTTCTTGTTAAAATATCATAATCGATACTTTTAAAAGGTGATTTATAACTGACTTTGGGTGTCGACTCGTTAAAATTTTCTGCTTTAGTATTATGTGATGGTAATTGAAGATCACTAATGGATGGTGTTAGTTCTCTCTTTATATCTACAGGTTTCTTTTTTTCTGGAGTTTTGTAAATTGTCTCATCTAGAACAGGTTCTTTGTTATTTTGAAATTCATTAAAGTCTTCAATTAATCCAGATTGCACTTTAGTTTTCTTAATGGGAGATGAAGTTGGGCTTACCGCTAACGATTTAAAATCACGGATTCTTGGCCAAGTTCTTTGACATTTCTTTAAATCATCCTTGGTAAAGGTTAATTGGCCAGATAAATTTGTTAAACCTGGAGTTTTTGTTGGCCATTTTTTGTTTATGATAGTAATCATTATGTTCAAGGTTTCGAATACTTGTGGAAGATCTTTTTTGTTGTATAGATCTTGTAGTTCGAATCTAAAAGAATTTGGAACACCTACGTGATCAACCAATGTAAAAAAAGCATTGATATTCTGAGTATGTTTGAACTCTAACTTCTTACCGGCAGGATAGACAGTTGGTACCAGAGATGGGTTAATTTTTTGTGCAACAGTCGCAAGGTATACACCATTCCTCAACGCATCACCAGCACATAACTCGATTTCAGGTTCAATTTCTTGGCCAATAACCTCCTCTATCCAACATTTTACTTCACCTACACGGCAAAGCAGTTCGTAGTACTTTAATTCATCTTTTGACAACGTAGATTTATCGAATTGAGCAGAAGGATTGACGTTAGACGAGTATAAAGGTGGTACTGATTTACTATGTGAATCTATCTTTGTAGTAAATTTAGGAACCTGGGAATCCAATTTTGTTGGTTTTATTGGCGATGATTGGTTACTTTTCAGTAAGTTTAAATTCGATGAAGAATTTAATTTTGAAGGAGAAAGAGGTTTCAATTGTGGGCTGCCTTCATTTTCTAGATTTTGGATATACCTATTAATGAATGAGTTATTAGTCGATCTCGTTGGTGAGTCCGCTATAGCAGACATTTCTTAACAGGATCTTAAAATTGATTCTACCTCTGTCTGGAAATATTTTGTCTTAATATATTAATTCTATTGAATTGTACACTTGATATAAACAATTCAAACACACAAAACCCAAAGATAAAAGACTAAATCAAATTGTTTAAAACTTTCAAGCCTATAGTACTTCTTTTATTTTTATTTTAATTTTTCACTTAATTTAATCTTGTCTTATTAAAGATGATTTTTCTTGATCTTGATGCAAATATTTACATGTTTCCTGTTACGGTTAAATCTTGATTTCGAAAATTTAGAAATTTCAGTCACGTGACATAGTAGAAAGCATGCGGCTGAAATAGTTAGCATCATAGCAATAGCAATGAAGTATAAAAGGTAAAATGTCCTCCACGTTCAAACTTTTATGTACTTCTGTTTTAATTTTAATGTATCTAAGTCACGTAAATCGAAATCTCCAAAAGTGTAACTTGAATCTTTTTCCGTATGAAAGCCTAAGTTGCTAAAATTCTGGACATTTATTAGATCCTTTGAATCAGTATGTATAATACAATCATCGCAATTTTCAATTACTACGTTCTGTGGAGCTTGAGAATTATTTTCAGGCAAATTGAAGTATAATCTACATGAGTTTAAACTATGAAGTCTGACTTGAATTGAATTTGCCGAAGGTAATTTTATTATGATCACTGAATCATTACAATTCTTGAATATTACACTTCCATTCATGAAAGATATAGGGTTCAAATTTATTATTGAATTTTTAATATTTTGAAATGATAAGGCTCCATACTCGATTACATCTGAATTATCTTCGATGAATGCAGCACAATTCAGTAAATTATTTACAAAATTTGAACTTCCATTCAACAGTATATCTTGTCCAACAGAAAAATCTTCATTTTTAACAGGTTCTTCTTGTGGTGATAAAGTTGGTTTGACAATTTTCCTTTCATTTTTCATTTTTGATAATGATAATTTATTTCTAAAGTCAATCTTTCTAGCACCATTACTTTCAAGACGTAATGCGCAGTTAATTTTCTTCAACAATTTATCAATATCGTTAGAATAGCGTTCTGCATCATATTTTGGTATATCAGAACTGGAATCATCCAATTCCTTTCGTAGTGAAATGACTTTTTCCTTCAAAAGATTCTTATCTTTGCATGACTCAAATTCCAATTCTGCTTGTTTTTTTTTGTTCTCAAACTCAATGGAATATCTCAACATCTTATAGTCAAATCAGTCATCCACACACGTCTTCTTACGCCTTCCAAGAGCAGGATATTCACTATTCTTGTTCATCATTTTGATCATGAATAATGGTTAACTTTTATATTTTTGGATTTTTCGAGATGAGCATGGGAACCTAGAAGAAAAAAGATACCACAGTGTGAGAGAGTAGTTACCGTAGAAACCAGAAACTGTAACTAAACCATAATCCAAAGAGATATTAGTTGTATACAGGTTAAAATCAGTTGTAACATTTCTAAATTGACTTGTAGCACTGTAAATATATCTAGGTTCAAGTAAAGATGATTATATAAATCTTGCCAGTGGTGTATATCGATAGGACACTGTACTGTTTATAGTGTAGCTAAATTCGTTGCTAACGATTCTCATCTCTTGTTTTATGGGTACTATGAGAAACACAGAGATACTAACTACCTAACTTCTAAAACTATAGAGATATCAATTCCATCGGTATTAGCTCATATCTCTAAAGACATCTTGTTATAAGTTACAATTCATTTAACCTTTACTGTCATCCATTTAACAGTTCGAAACCTTTTTATATAGCCCTCTATGTCTTGTTACCCTCCTTTCGCTATTATTGAAAAATTATCATGAAAAATTCAGATGAAGTTAACTATTAATGGATAGGTGATGGGATATTACAAACTAGAGCTCATTGAATTGATTTCAAATAGATAATAATCTCGAGTAACTACGCTTTACGAGTAATTACTTGTTTATCTCTTACGTACTGGTTCATAGGTTGGTGATTGTTTTTGTTGGATCGATTTTGGGTTAAAAATAGTCCTTTGAAGGCACACACGATATTAAACAATAGTTAAGAAATAAAGATATAGAGATTGAAGAAAAATTTTAAACAAGAAAGCAATAAAAATGTCAATTCAAACAAGCGATCCAAATGACGTTTCTGAGTCAATCAAGTCTTTGTCTTTGATTGCTGCTCATTCCCATATCACAGGTTTAGGTTTAGATGGGAATTTACAACCTTTGGAATCATCAAATGGTATGGTTGGTCAACTTAAAGCTCGTAGAGCTGCAGGTGTTATTTTAAAGATGGTACAAAATGGTACTATTGCTGGTAGAGCAGTATTAGTTGCAGGTCCTCCATCTACAGGTAAAACGGCTTTGGCAATGGGTCTTTCTAAATCATTGGGTAGCAATGTCCCATTCACTGCTATTGCAAGTTCAGAAATTTTTTCCCTTGAAGTTAGTAAAACTGAAGCTTTAACTCAAGCATTTAGAAAGTCTATTGGTATTAGAATTAAAGAAGAAACAGAATTGATAGAAGGTGAAGTCGTAGAAATCCAAATTGACAGATCTATTACTGGTGGTCACAAACAAGGTAAATTAACAATTAAAACTACTGATATGGAAACCATTTATGAATTAGGTAACAAAATGATTGATGGTTTAACCAAGGAAAAAGTCTTAGCAGGTGATGTCATTTCTATTGACAAAGCCAGTGGTAAGATCACAAAGTTGGGTAGATCATTTGCTAGATCAAGAGATTACGATGCCATGGGTGCTGACACTAAGTTTGTCCAATGTCCAGAAGGTGAATTACAGAAAAGAAAGACTGTCGTCCATACTGTATCGTTGCATGAAATCGATGTGATTAATTCCAGAACACAAGGGTTCTTGGCATTATTTACTGGTGATACTGGTGAAATTCGTTCTGAAGTCAGAGATCAAATCAACACTAAGGTTGCTGAATGGAAAGAAGAAGGCAAAGCGGAAATTGTTCCAGGTGTTTTGTTTATTGATGAAGTGCATATGTTGGATATAGAATGTTTCTCATTCATCAACAGGGCTCTAGAAGATGAATTTGCACCAATCGTCATCATGGCTACCAACCGTGGTATTTCCAAGACAAGAGGTACTAATTATAAATCACCACACGGGTTACCAGCAGATTTGTTGGATAGATCTATCATCATTACCACAGGCAGTTATTCCGAACAAGAGATCAAGACTATTTTGGCTATTCGTGCTCAAGAAGAAGAAGTTGAAGTTGCTGAAGATGCTATGGATCTATTAACCAAGATTGGTACTGAAACCAGTCTGCGTTACAGTAGTAATCTAATATCCACTTCTCAGCAAATAGCTATAAGGAGGAGCGGTGATTCTAGCGCCAAGGTTGAAGTTGCCGATATCAAGAGAGCATACTTATTGTTTTTGGATAGTGGGAGATCTGTGAAGTTTTTGCAAGAGAATAAATCTCAATATATTGATGATGAAGGTAAAGTTGAGATATCAA
Source organism: Vanderwaltozyma polyspora DSM 70294 (assembly GCF_000150035.1). Taxonomy (NCBI): domain Eukaryota; kingdom Fungi; phylum Ascomycota; class Saccharomycetes; order Saccharomycetales; family Saccharomycetaceae; genus Vanderwaltozyma; species Vanderwaltozyma polyspora. The sequence continues at coordinate 79,674 of NW_001834667.1, forward strand.
CAGGCAGAGGTGAGGAAGATGTCATGGACACGACAGAGTAAAAAAAATTGCAACGATGACGGTGTATAATTAAATATTGTATAAAATAACTATGTAATAAATTAAATGAAAAAAATATTGCGATTACAAAACAGAGCGTTTATTATATAAAAGAGACTATGTTATATATATGCGTTTGTTCGGATATATATATATATGTGTGTTTGTTCGGATATATATATATATTTGTATATTTGTGTATATGATGTTGGAATGGAACAGAGCCGGGTGTTGAATGATTAATGTTATGTCTTTTTTTATTTTAGTTTATGTCATATTAATTTTGATTTATCTGTTATTATTTTTCGGAACCTTTTGTGTTCAATATCAATGCGACGATCATACCGTAAAGGCCTAAAACTTCTGAAAAGATAAGGATCAGTACGATACCTACAAAAAGTCTTTGTTGGTGCATGAATTTCCTCACACCTATATCTCCCACTATACCGATGGCGTAACCACTGCTTAAACATGCGAACCCCACACATAGACCACAACTCAAATGCATGAAACCGTTGAATAAAGTATAATCTTGGGCAGGATTTAAAGAGCCAGCAATCAATACAGCCACGACCAAACCGTAAATAGCCAAGATACCACTCATGACGACTGGGATCAGAGATTTCATCAATAGTTCTGGTTTGAAAGTACCTATACCTGCGATACCTATACCTGATTTAGCAGTACCTATAGCAGCACCTAAACAAGATAGGATCATTGCGAAAGCACAACCTGCGAAACCAAAGAATGGAGCATATAGAGGAGCATACTCGTTTACCTCTGACATTTGTGAGGGAAGGGAAATTGTGTGGTATTAATGGATTTAGATGATTGTTTGAGTGAAGAAAAGAATGAGATTGAATCAGTTTTAACAATGGGCACCTTTATTTAATCATATATATTAGTAGGTTTAAGTATTAAATTTTTAATATTTTTCAATTTTGATATTCAATTAGTTTCAATTAGCAGCTGTAAGATGAAGGGGAGATTGGATATAATTGATGCGGACAAGGTTCAGGAAGAAAAAAAGAAAAATTGCCGAATGGTGAAAACGCAAAGCGTTTTTCTTGCTGTTTGCTCAAAAGACAAGTGTCGTCAGGTATGACTAACACGTGTATTTCACGTGTTTGGTTGCATTTGATTTGATCTGATCGCTGTTAACGAAAGTATGTGCGTTTTCCCGTAGTAAACAACAAAAACAACAATACAATACAACAAAACAAAACAAAACAAAACAAAATATAGCGAATTTAGAAAAATGAGAGATCAAATTCTTATTATATAAACAGAACAAAACTGTTTATAAAGTGTTGATTTAGACGTAGGTAGTCTGCACTGTTTGGGCAACGAATAGTTTGAAAGACAGTTAGTTGAACTACAGTTGACGAATAGTTCGACAGTTCCAAGATGTCGAGACGGATGGATATGACAGCAGCACAGGTACGCAGCGTGTATGAACAGTTACACATCTCGCTTGACGAAAGAGTGGCACGTGAGTTTGGTATTGGTGATACGGACAGCAGTGAGCAGCAGCAACATCGATATGAGACTGGCGGGAAAGACGACGAGTTGTTGAAGAGCGTGAAGTTTGAAATTGAGCGATATCTTCATAACGTGATTGAGATGAGCGGCAACTCTATCCGGATAGACAGGGGACGCGGAACAGCCGCTGCTACCGCTTCAGCAACTGGAAGAGCATCATCGACCACGACAACTGCTGCCGTTGTGGCCTCCGAATTAGCAACAAGTAATGGGTATATTGAAGAATTTGATACGACACTCAATGAAACAGTTCGTGAGAAATATCAAGAATGGGAAGACCTTACAGTAAAGTTGTCCCAATTGAGAGCACAGGCACCACAAGAGATTAACAACCAATTTACCAACAACAAGATGGGCCTCTACAAACAGATTGACACTGCCCTGGAACAAACACAAAAACAAAAGCAACCACCACAATCAGACCCAAAAACTGTTGGAAATGGTGACGGAACTGCAGGCGTTACTGATGAATGTGAAAATGGAAATGAAAGTGAAGCTGAAAGTGAAATGGTAATTCCAACGAAGAGCGACTATCACGAAATCCTAACGAATGTCGCACACACTGCACAACAATTGCCGTCCCACAGACAGCAGCTCGATTCTCTCCGGGGGCTTGTTGCGTTCCTCGATACTGCGTCCACCACCCGCCACCAAGACCACCACCGATCTTGATCTGCACAGCAATGAAGAAACAAACAAGTACAGAAACGGAAAAATAGGTGCTAATTTTTATGTTTTTTGGGCCTGCGCAACAAACACAGCAGAGACCGAGAGTGACAACGGACAACGATAACGACAGAATAGATAGTAACGTAAGATCATAGCGCACAACCTTTTTTATTCTCTCTCGCTGGTCTTTCCACCACCTCAACAACAACAACAAAAAAGGCAACTAAAACAAAGCTATTCCAGTTTTGGAGAAGCAGATACATATTTGATAATTGATAATTGATAATTGATAATATTCAGACACAGCAGGTGCACAGGGAAGAGGAGAGGAGAGGAGAAGAAAAGATAGGAAAAAGCTAATGTGATTCACATCAACGGCACCTATTCCCGTTCTCTCTGGGGATTGGCCAATTTTTCCATTTCGTTCTGCAGGTTCAGGCTAGCCCGACGCAGCCCAGCCAAGCAAACAGTCCCATAATCAGACAGCAAAAGATAACAACGCAATATCCGTAGCGAAGTCACAAGCTAATCAAAAACCACAATTAGTTTCCCTCGGCCCACTTCACTTTTTCACCAATGATTGCCCAACCCCTCTGCGCCCTTACACCCGTCATCTGACTCTCTTTCGCTAATTCTTTTTTTTTTTTGCCTTCTCTCTGCAGATCGGGCCACGCCACACTTGGACTCGCCCACACATACGTACGTACGTACATACATATATACATTTTGGGCGTTGAGACAAGGCCCAAAACGGAAAACAGAAAGCTCATTTCTTTTTTTTCATAGCATGGTGCCGGTCCACTTGTGCCCGGTTACTAAAGGAGAGTTCCAGACTAAGCCCATTAATGACCTTTTTCCAATCTCTAACTTCGTTTTGGTTGGATTCCGTTGAGTGTTTTTTTTTTCTTTTTAAATAAAAACTTTCCAATAATACTTTGTGGTCTCACTTTTATTTATTTTTTTACTTCCCCTAAAGAACACTGTTACACACTTTTTTTTTGCTTTTGCGTTTTACCTCTTTGCACGCCCTGCCTGCTCCCCCTCTGTTACGCTGTTGTATACCATATTGGGCAATAGCTCCTGGGGACCTCTAGGTCCTTCCCGGTGCAGGATATTTTGCCAAGATCCACCACCGGGATCGTACTCCCCGAAAAGATAAAAAACAATTTTAAATTTTAAATCACTGTTGCTTTTTTTCTTTTTTTGCTTTCATATTACCTCTCTTCTCTCCTCTTGCTCTGCGGAGGACCTTGCTCTGCTCTGCCATAATAATGCTGTCTCTGTCTGCGTGGTTGACGGTAAAGGAAAGAGGAAACTGACCGGTTAACTGACCTCGCCCAAAGAAAACAAGGCAGCCACACGGGGTCTCGAACAACATTTAAAAATTTAAGAATAAAAGATAAAATTACAAGATAAAAAATAAACATTAACCATTAACCATTAACAGACACAATGGTGCATACTTGGGAACTGGTCCAGGTCGCTCATTCTATTCCTCTCCCTCTCCCTCTGGGCCCACCACTGACATCTCCCTCGTGGTGGGTCAACCGAACCCAACCCAACCCACTTCATCTACCCACACAAGGCAAGGCAAGGCAAGACCAGACAAGACAAGACATGACAAAACAAGATTAGACGAGACAACAAAAGAAAAAACCGTTACACACATAAACACCAGTTTTCCACCTCTCCCCTGCGCGCTTGTCACACAACCAGAACAGTCTGACCAAGTCCAAGTCCAAGTCCAAGTCCAAGTCCAAGTCCAAGCCCTCCCAAGCCCAAACCTAAACCCAAATCAAACATCAAAAACTGTTCCAACAAACAAAAAGCAATTTTTTGTTTGTTTGTTGGGAGCGAAGAGAAGACTAGCGAAGAGAGGGAAGAGAGAGAGAGAGCACAGGTTTGCTTTTGCTTTTGCCTTTGGTTCGGGTCCTGCGCGTGTCTCTCGCGGGTGTTTGACCAGAATACTGCACTCGCTGCTGCGTTTGTTTTCGAACATTTGGTATCTCTTTCGGTATGCCCCTCATCGGTGGCTGCCTAGCTAACTCTGTTCGAGAATGAACATAATGATGATTTAGAGGAATATCTCAGTTTCAGTTCATCTCACAAAACCCATCGGAAACACTCACACCTGTTTATCCCACTGAAGTACTAGAGTATAGCGCACTGTTCGCGAACTCAACTCAACTCAACTCAACTCAACCCAACCCAACCCAACCCAGCTCAACTGGAAAGTTAAATAAACCCGAATCGACTTGGATTGAATTGAATCGACTTGAATTGAACTGAATTGAATTGACTGGAAATTCATCTGAACCTTCACCTTTCCAATCCCAATTGTTATATATAAACAAATTGTATTTGTTTATTTCATCTCGGTTCGGTTCGACTCAAACTAAAACTCGTTTACCCACCTCACTTCCCTTTCCCTCTTGTCGCCCTTTTCACACGTACCTACTTTCTTCTTATTCTCTTCTGATCCTCATCCTCATCCTCTTCCTCATCCTGCCTTGAACATTCTTACTTCATTCGAATGCTTTTGAAACTGACTCAAATCGGTCTTTGTTGTTAAGGAAAAAATAAAGGAAGAAATAAAAAGAACCCATATATATATATAGATTACACACAGAGTGAATATATTTCATTATCATTATATATATGTATATGTCTAGGTGTTTCTGTATAGGTATTATATATATAGATTGATCGATAGATAAACACGTCCCCCCCCCAACAATAACAACAATTCCTCATAACCCTAGCTCTTCATCACTCTCATTCGACTGATATTTGTTATATTATTATACCTTATATACCTACCTTTTTTTTTCATATATATTTTTCCATTCCCCCGTCTTTCCATCCAGAGCCTTAATTTTACCTTTTTTTTCACCAACTACTATTACCATTATCTATATACTTCTAGGTACTACATTAGACACTAATTAGGCGTCGCTATTAAATAATGACAAAACCAAAGCTAGCAAGAGGTAATAAGAAAAAATTCAAATGTTCAGGTTTCGGTGACTGCGCAATGGCCTTCACAAGACAGGAACATTTGGCAAGACATCAGAGAAGACATACTGGAGAAAAACCTTTCCAATGTGAGATTTGTTTGAAGTTTTTTTCAAGACATGATAATATGCGCCAACATAGAGATTCTGTACATTCTTCTCAGAATCAATTGACAAAAATAAAAAATACCGTAATTATGCAGAATAATTTACATTGTTTCAAGATTACAAAACATAATAATACAAACGCAACGACAACGAATACGAACACGAATACGAATACGACAACGACAACGACAACGACTGTAAATAACCCAACAGTTACAACGATCAATCAACCAAATGCGATGAACAACGGCAGCAATGGCAACAACAATAACGTTGCATCTCACCCTGCACCTTCATTGATGGAAAGAAAAGATTTCGTCAATTCGTATTACTACGACCAACATCAACCGATTAAATTGCCTCCATTGCTGCTCAATCCTTCTCCAAGGTACAACCCATATCCATATGAAGCAACGCGATTATCATTACCGCCACCTTCATCTTCCTCATCCTCGACCTCATCGTCTTCGTCATCATCATCATCAATTTCAACACAGGGCTATTTGACACCATTGAACGTACCTCCTGTAGTAACGCTGCCCGTCGATGCAAATGTCGTTGTTAAACAGGATATTCAACAAACTCAACAGCCTAACGTTGCACCAGTAGCTACTCATCCTGAAACAGCAGCCAACAACACGTCGGGCTCAAGACTAAGAGTAAGTTACATGTTAACTTAATACAAAACCGACCTGTTATTATACTAAAAAGAAAAATTAACGTCAACGGATTTAATCTATCATTTACTATTACGATATTATAATTCAAATGCCCAGCTAAGGCAAGGATTTTTTTTTTATTCACGATTTAAAACGAACGTTTGCCAGATTTTTATCGACTGTAACATTATTATTATTATTATTATTAATTATCCCCCCTCCCCTCTATCTATCGATCAATGGCATTTCAAGCGAAAGCTTAATGGATTGAATTCGACTTATTTGCATTTCATCATTTTTATATTGTTATTATTATTATATTATTATTATTATTATTATTTTAAATAGTTTTATCTTAGCTATCGCAGTTTTATATTATTATTCTTAGCTTAATTATTCATTATTCATCATCATTATAAACCCATGTCTGTCTTCTTCAACTTGGCCATTTCCATTAAGTCTTCTTGCAATGTCATCATCTCTATAGATCTAATGTAACTTTGAACGAACATGTCATAACCACTTCGCCTTCTAATTTAAACTTGATTTTAAATTTAAAACCTTTAATATTTACTTGTACATATCAACAACAAACTACAAAGTCATTAAACTGATCAACAGAGAACTAGTGGGGTCCTATAAACGGTTTTAGGGTTGATTTGTTTAATATCAAGGAGAAACCCACAAGGTTTATTGTGATTACAGAAATGACTGATCAGGTGGAAAGAAAAAAATCGTATAGATGGGCTTCGGCGTCTCAGGCTTCTTACGACGGTGCTGGATGGGACAGTAGTGATGAGATTGATTCCCATGATGAAGAATTGAAAAATCTACCTACTTTGCCAAAACTCGACTACACTAAAAATGACGAGGTCTTAAATTCGGTCCCTGAAAATACTAATGATCCAATTTCATCAAACGTAGTTCAGGAACAAATTCAGCCACAAGTTCCTGAACTCGTTCCCAGTTTTTTAAAGTCTCAACAGTTGAAGAGAACTCCTACTAATAAGACAGTTAATGATGATTTGGACAATCTGATGGAGCAGATATCAAAGGAAATGACTCCAGTATTACCTCAAGGTCGTAATTTCGAAGAACTTGATGATAGAGTAAGTGATAAAGAACTTGATAATGAAAGTGATAATCACGTCCCAAGAGAATACTTCCAGAAAAGTATGGGTTATTTCGATGAAAGTTTGGGCTACTCGGAAGGTGATGATGAAAATACAAATAAAGATCAGAATGATGACGATATGGCTATGGATCAAGATGAAGAAGAAGAATTTAAGGTATCTAAAAATGGCTACTTTTCGAAATTTATAGAAAATGAGAATGAATCCAAAAATACAGAGAATAAGCAAGAAATAGACTCAGAGGTGGATGTGCCTAAAGCAGAATCTGTCAGTTCGAATTCTGAGTCTAGATCTCAGTTACAAAAACAAGATAATGAAAGCAAATTATCATTGATTGATAATTATAGTGATATTCCCGATTCTATCCCAGAAAATGAAACCAAAGAAGAACACCCAGTTGAAATGGAAGCCGTAGAATCAACCGATGACACCGGTGTAGATATTGATGAGTTGTCCTATACAGAATCTATTACAAATTCAATTAACAACATGTCATTGACGAATGAAGAATTCCAAACACCAGAAGAATCTGAAGAAGAGAAATCGCAGATTGAGGAATCCCAAGCTCAAGATCAAAATTCTGCAGAATCATCTCTAGGGAAAGATTCTATAACGACGACTCACACTGGTAATAAATCCAATGATACATTATCTATTGCATCTTCTAAAGATACAGAACCCGAGGATGAAGAAAATGTATTGGTAGAAAACGAAAAAGATGAACCTGTACAAGAAGATCCAGATATATCGATGGAGAAAGCAAACAACACAACTATGAATGATACATCTATTAATGCTGAAGATGAAGTTGACGAGCACGATAATAGCCGAGATTCAACTGAATCGGGAGAATGGAGACCAAATACAGATGCATTTAGATCGGGTTTCGTTCAGGAAACTGATAATAAACCGCCAGAAGGTTACGTTGTAGATTCAGAGGGTCAACTTGTAGACCTAATGCCGTCAAATTTAAAACAACGAGCTGCATCGACTTATACCGCTGGAAACGAAAGTGTATGGCAAGGTTTTCCAAGTAATTCGGACTCGACCAATAATCAAGATAATTCCGGTGCTCCCGAAGGCTACGTTTATGATGAAGATGGTAAGTTGGTAAACCTAACTCCTTCTGCAATGAAAAGTAGCGCTATCTCAACATACACAGCGGGAAATGCAAGCATGTGGGAAGCTTTTCCATCTGATGGTACCGCAGATATAGAGACAATTAGAGATACAAAGACTATTTATGATAATAATACTTTGTTTAACGTTCCTGGTGTGATATCAAACAATACCTCCTTACCACCTCTTCCAGATAATGCAGCGGCTGCAACTGCGTCTGCCGCTGTAAGAGGTTTAAATTCTTCCTCGACATTATCAACAATTCCTTTAGGTTTAACGCCAATTGGTAGTGTAGGAGATATCTCTAAATTAAAAGAGAAAAATCCAATACCACAACTAGATTTAAATCAAGTCATAGGCGGGAAAAGGTCGAATGCTGCTAAATTGGAAGAGCTAAGAAATTATAGAAATAGCTTGGAAGAATACGATACAGGTGTTAAAATATGGATATCACATTCATTAAAGTCTTCGAACTCTTCGGATTCTAATTTTATATTTGAAGAATATAAAGTGAGTAAACATGTTAAACATGCATATGCTAATGCGGATGAATTAAGCAAAAAAAGTACTGTTATTAATACAGTGGATACTGTAACACAAAACGTTAGCCATTTGAAAAAGAAGGTATTCTCACATTCTATAAAATCAAAGGGTTTATTTGCATCTATTGGGAAAAAGAAATTGTAAGAATTTAATAACCAAGTTCCGATTGTATTCTAAAGAAATGCAATTATTTATATTACATATATTTACATATATATTGTCCATAAAAAATTCTTATATATGGAAATAAGTTTGAAGTGCATGAGTTGAAAATTAAATAATTATTAAATGTGTTTAAGACCAGATCTCGTTAAACTTTCTTAGCACCACTGGTACGTAAAACAAATTCAAAAGCCGCTAGAGCCGCTGCATTTGTTGGGAATGATCTTAAGAAACTTGGCATGAACCCTTTGAAAAACCCTTTATAACCTCTTTGAATATATATATCTTTTGCTGCTTGTTTCCAAGACTTGAAACTTCCATCATATTTATCATTGCATAGGACTACTTGCTTTATCACATCACTAGGATAAGCTGTTGTCCAAAATCCCAGTGATGCACTTAAACCTCCAGCCCAAAAATTTATTGCAGGGTCACTTAACTTGGTATTTTTTTTAAACCATTGAGTGAACAATTCATAAGACCCCCACCAATAAATGAAATGAGTTCTAAAAATAAGTGTACTCACTAAACCTTTATACAGACCTTTGATCCCATTAGTAGCGTAGACTTTTCTTATCACATCAATTGGACCCTTATATTTCGTAGTGGTAGCATCATATTGAACTTGTAATTTGGCTTTAGCCAATTCGACAGGAGCAGCAACAAAACTAACAGTCCAACCTGACATGACACCACTAATTACACAACCTGATAACGGTAGTTTTTCATAAGTTGGATAAAAATATTTGCTTAAGAACATTCTATAATTATGCAAGCTTCCAAGCAAAACTGAATCCATAATGATCCAACCAACTAAAGGGGGAGTGAACCCTAAATAGAATCCACGGACACCTTGTTGTTGCATTGTCTTGTAGACACAATCCATGGGGCCTTTAAATCTTCCTGTACCTTGTGAGGTTTGTAATCTAACTTTTATCGTATCGAATGGATGGCCAACAGTATTCTTAGCTACACCTGAGCACATACCGGCAATGAATCCCATGACCCTAGAGTATAATTCACCATCATTGACCTTGTTTTGGTTGGTCATTGTTTGGTTACTCCTATTTGAATTGGTCATATTCAAATCACTTTAAAGTAAGAGTACCTGTCTGAATAAAAAAAATCTGTAATAGGAGAGGTTCTTAATTGGCAAGCACCTATACTGTCTAAACTTAAATTACCTTGACGCTTATCCGATAGGAGGCTCTGATATGTGTTTAGATCAAGCAAACCTAGTTTATTGTCAAGTTATATATATATATTCTTTCAAGTGTTTCTGAAGTCAGATGGAAGACAGCCAGAGTAAAGAAGATGCATCGGAAAATGAAATGGTAAGGTAATTGAAACAAACGATGGTTAATAGCACCATTGATAGGTAAGAAACTTTGTATCCGACAGATTAAAAAATCTCATGGATAAATGACTCAATAGTCTTATAGATATAGCTGAATTTGGGTTTCCAAGTACTTGAACAGGAGAAGATATGAGAAGCAATGTTCAAGAAGGAACTCAAATTCTGTATGAAGAACTGATCTAGATAATGCGATGACGTAAGAGACAAAGAAATGTCAATATCAATCAGATCAATGTCACATCTCATGATAAGATCAATCGGTTCCCACAATACCCATCAAGTAGACTAGAACCTGCCTGTCAAAGATCAAAGATGCAAATAGAAATATTGAGTCATACTTCAACTCAATCTCTTTATCCTATCTTGCACAATCGGTATGGTATGTATCTCGACCCTGAAGAGTAATTAAATGAAATCAATCATAAAAAAGCCCCAATATCCATTAGATAAATTAAATAATCAAGAATCGATGTCGTCATTGCCATTGTTGTAGTCTTTGTAATGTTCATCTTCAGCCAGTTTTTTGGTTGGCTGCCTTTAAATATCACGATATTTGAAAAATTGTTATTACCGGGGGGCCATACAGCAAGGAAGGGTCAAAGTTTCGAAATGAAGATGGTAAGTGAAAAATTATTGATCAGATTAAGCATCTCAGGAATGGATAGTTTTATTTAAAAGAGCATGTATTATATTTAATTGCTTTTGAAATAGAGGGGTTGGGTTGGTATTGATACATCTAGAGAGTGGTAGTCGTTAATTTCCTAGTTTTTTGCAGTGACTTTCGAAAGGTTTTACAGATGTTACGTTTTGGTGCTAGTAGAAATATTTTATTAAGACGCCTTTCATTTAGAAAATTTGGTACATCTTTGAGATTATTTGATGCCAATGCGTTTGCAATGCCTGCAATGTCTCCAACTATGGAGAAAGGTGGTATTGTTCAGTGGAAGTTTAAGGTTGGTGAACCTTTTTCAGCTGGTGATGTTCTACTAGAGGTCGAAACGGATAAGGCTCAGATTGATGTCGAGGCTCAAGACGATGGTAAAATTGCCAAAATTATCATTGGTGATGGTGCAAAAGATGTTCCTGTTGGTGATACTATTGCTTTTCTTGCAGAAGTAGACGACGATTTGTCTACTTTGAAAATACCAGATGTTACTGCCGCACCAAAAAAGGATGCGGCACCTAAGACAGAACCTCTTTCTAAACCTATTTCCAAGCCTGTGGAAAACCCAACTGAGGTGAGGTCCAATGAAACTGTATCTAGTGCCGCAACTAAGAGTGCTGATATGAAGCAAGTTCTTTTACCTTCTGTGGCGATCGAGTTGTCCTTGAATGGGATAAAGAAAGAAGATGCACTAAAAAATATTAAAGCTACTGGTACCAAGGGTAGATTATTAAAAGGAGATGTTCTAGCATACGTGGGTAAAATCAACAAGGACTCACCTTCTAAAATAGCATCTTACATTGAAAAGGGTGAAAAGTTAGACTTAAGTAATATAGAATTGAGAGAACCAGCTGTTCAAGAAACTAAAGAATCTACAAGTAAGGAATCTACAAAAATGGTGAAAGAACCAATTATCCTAAATGAATATATAGCTTTGCGTGCGAAACCTGGTGCTTCTCTAGAAAAGCTGGAATTGGCATTAGGACAATATTTAGATTCTATGTTTCAAAAAGCTCATAATGATACTTTAGTCGACACCCGTTCTCAATTTTATGACCCTATATTCGAAGATTTATTATCAATTGAATCTAACAAGCCAAGATTTACTCTCTCTTACGAGCTAATAGAATTAGAAAATGAAGATATACCAAGTAGAAGAAGCAGAGCTTCTGAAGCTGATATTTTTGATTTATTGTCTAATGAAACTCCTGCTTCACAGGTAAATGAAAAGAGTAATAATAATGCAACTGAATTTGTTGTGTCTTTAAGGGTAGAAGTGAATGACAAGTACCCAGACTCCATGGAAAGAGCTCAAAAATTTGTCTCTTATATGAAACAATTGCAATTATGATTATATTCTTATAGCCGGATTTATTTTTTTAAAGATTCCATATTGACTTTGTATCTACATGTATATACATTAAGTTAAAACACATTTAAAAATTGTCGACATTAAAATGCAATCTTATATAAATCTAACTCAAACTTCAAAAGGAGATAAAACCATTATCTTCCAAAAATAAAACAACTTTTTGTATGACATGATGAATTGAGTCAGCATTATTACCAAGAGTAATTGAATCTTCTGGGGAATGGCCAATAGTGAAAAAATTTTGAGGTTTGGAGAATTCTTTATTTAGTTCATCTGTGATGAGCAAACCTGTACCAGATTGGATGAAGTCATTGATTAATGATGCGTAATCCGAATCGTTTTTATGTTTGAAAATCTTATAATGTCTATGGCCTGAAAACTGTAAGAAAGTTGATAACAATGCAATTGATAATTGATTTAAACTTAATTTCAAATCATTCTTTAATAGTAATGCAAAACCTTGTTTGGATCTTGGTGGATTTGATTCTCTTAAGATTTTTACCACTTCTGGATAGGAAAACCATTCTGGAATTTCACCACCATCTCTTAGACGTTTTCTTAGTTCAGTACCTGAGATGTTTAGAGTTTTAACTTTTGTAGTATCTATTTCATCAATTGGTGCATAACGGTCTTCATCGGGTAAATATGTGACCATTCTAAAAGGCACCACTTCGATATTTAATTCATTTTTGTATGATTCCACCAATAATTGAGCATCGTATGGTCCATAAAAGTCCACACCTTTTGAGTTTTTACCAGGACCAGCATGATCTCTACCAACAATAAAATGTGTTGCACCATAATTTTTTCTAATAATGGCATGCCAAACAGCTTCTCTGTCACCAGCCATTCTCATTGCTAAAGGTAATAAAGAAAGGTCGGCTAAACCACTTGGATATCTTTTAACAATTTCTTGATACACCCTGACACGAGTATGATGATCTATATCACCAGGTTTGGTTAAGCCCACGACAGGGTGAATTAATATTTTTGCATTAGCTTCTCTTGCAGCCCTGACAGTTAATTCCCTATGAGCCCTATGCATTGGGTTTCTAGTCTGGAAAGCCACGACACGATCCCATTGTCTTGAATTAAAGTCGGATCTCAATTGAGAAGGAGTCTTGCGGAAACCTAAATAATCGTAGTGAACAGGTAATTGGATGGCTTCAATTTCACCACCGATATAGTAATCTCCAGCTTTATTGAATAAATAATCAATTGCAGGATGTTCTGGATCACCTCTGAATACCTTTTCAGCTTCAATTTTTTTATCAGGTTTATAAATATCATCAACAGTTAAAATTGCAATTGGTATTTCATTATCTTGTAATAATAACAATTTATCATTTTTAGATAAATTTTCTGCGAAGGATTTATTGACATCTAGAGTAATAGGAATTGTCCAAAGAATACCATTTGGTAATCTTGAGTTTTCTACAACTGAATTATAACTTGATTGGTTTAAGAAACCTGATAATGGTGAGAACCCACCATTGATAATTAATTCAATGTCACAAATTTGTCTATCTGACAAATTCCAAATTTTGTTTGAATCAATAGACTTAGATAATTGCAACAATTGATCCCTTTTATTAGAGTCTCTTGCTAATAGATCTTTTAGTTCACCACCATGTGGTTCTGGCATGTTTATAATAATAATATTTAAGTGTATGTATAAGTTAAGTTACGTGAAGTAGTAACTTTTTAGGTACAGAGGTATAACCTTCTTGGTGGTGTTGTTGTTTTGTTATACTAATTGTAGTTGAAGGAATATACTTTAAGATTATAAGAATTGAGTCAACTTGAAAAATAATTAATCAATTGGTATGATTTATATATGATTAAATAAGAATTGTGGCTCTGATTCATGTTGAAACGAAAAAACTTTTTAAGCCAATGTCATTCATCGTATATGTGAAACTCATACCTTATGATTACCACACATTTTAAAACATTTGACTAAGGGATGTATGTGTTGTAATAGAGGTTGGATGTCAGATATATCAACAATTACTCTATGTTGAAAATGTTACGATTATACATAATATAATAATATCACATGAAATGATTGTTCCGGGTAACTTCGTTAAAGTGTCAATATCAGTGTCAGTGTCAGCAATACATAAACTTTTGTATTATTTATGATTAGTTTATGAAATTAGTCATTGAGAAAATTTAACCAATTGATATTAAAAGGAATAAGTTGTTACTAAATATTAAACATTTGAAATCAAAACCGGGTAAACTAATATATCTATATATATATACATATACATCCGGGTAACACATGTGGGAGTCTGATTCGTGGAAGATCTGAGATAGAAAAATTCGAGATAATGGGAAGTCCCCCGACTGGGATATGTCTCAAGACGAAAAAAAAAGAAAGAAAGAAAGAAAAAGAGAGAGAGAGAACCTGCTGAGAAACAGAAACACGAAGCCGGTTGCGTCATGCCGTCGAACACAGGAAGCCAGCTTCCTGTTTTTGCCATCACAAGAAACACACACTGCCTCCTGGCTTTTCCTCCATTTTTTGTTCCGAGTCAGAACCATACGTACAAGAACCGATATCAATTTTCGATTTCCATTCGAATCGCTCTTTGTCTCTTTTCTTTTTACTACTTCCTAATTTGTCTCTCTCTCCTTCCTCTCTCCCGGTGTTTCTCTGGTTTTGGGTTTGCTTTTTGGTGCTAGTAACGAGACAAGACAAGACAAGACAAAACCAGAGCACTGGAATAAGAACGATCGTTAACGCCAAACTACACCTATCGCTATTGGGATGCTAAGAATGTTTAAAAAAAGTTTGGTATTTTATGCCCATTTGGCCCTGGCTATCATCAGTGGTCTCTTCAAGAGTTTGGGAAGTTGCTATCCCAAAGGACAAGGCAACGTAACATAACATAACATAACATAACATAACGTAATGGGACGCAACGTTTTTGAGACAATTAAATTTACTAGAACTTTGTTGAAGCCCACTTACAATACGATTGGATTGGATTGGATTGAAGGTTATTTTAATTTGTATTGTTGAATGGTGTGTGTATGTTGTTGCATTCTTAAAAACAGGTAGATGGATGGATAAAGATATCTCTTCCAATGGCACACAAGTCAAGGTCATAACACCAGTACCTTCAAGATCAATGGAACAACGAATAATGTCAGTTGAGGGAAAATAATTGAATTCAAGAAAAATAAGAAGTTATTAACCAAACAAACGTTTACTAGCTAATATTCTGTGCTATATAATATAAGCAAATTGAAGACACCGCTACTCTGTTGCTGTGTGCATTACGAGAGTGAGCGGTGGTGCATACGTGATACGGAAGAATAAAGAAAATGATGTATACTTTAATTTACTCTACCTGTATCGAAACGGTATTCAATAAGAGTTATCCACTCGTGGGTAACAAATATAAATTTCATTTTCCCTTTCTCCCTTATCTGTACACCTACATACACCCTAATCAAAATCAAAATCAATTGCAAATTCAAATTCAATTGCAAAAGATCAAAAAACGAATAAGTTTACCATCCTATCGTATTCACCTTGCCTCAATTCTCTAACGTTCTGATCTATTCTTACTTGTCTTTTGAGTCCCGGTTGGAAACCATTACCTTAATGGAAACCTAAAATGTAATAAAATAAAACGGTTTGTAGCTCAGTCCCCGTTAACAATCTAGTGTACAACCAAGATTTCGAAATCAAATTCGAATTCGAAATGAGTTGGGAAAAGACGAAATGGCATAATTCAACTAAAAAAAACTCGTTTGGATAGTTGCTGCTACTACTGCTGCTGCTACTGATGCTACTTCTGCATCATGGGACAAGAAATATACTAGTTTGGTTACTAAACCACATTGACTGATTTGTATCACTTCTAATACTAGTTTGAATCAAAATTTAAAGGTTTAAATTAACTTCTCAACCACTTCCTCTCTCTTCTGACATTATTGTTTCTACTTCTGCTTTTTGCAGATAATAACATTTTTTTTTTGGCTTTTTTCTTTGTAGAGGAATTATCATTATTCAATTACAAGATAACTTGATGATGATGATGATGATATATTTCAAAATTATTCGTTAAATTAGAAGTAGTTAGTTGTTAGGTACGTTTATTTTTAATGGTTTGCTACTTGAATCTATATAGTTTTCTAGAATATTTTTAGTTGCTGAACTTATTCGATGGTTTACTAGTGATGGTACGCTTCTAGGTAATTTATTCTGCATTTTCTTCTCAAATAAAACACATAATTTTTTTTTTCCTTTGAATGAATTATTAAAATATCTCTCAGCTATGTTTAGAGAAGTAGCTGATAGTTATCTACTAAATTGCTTAAGAATCCTAGCTTCGTAATTTTAATTTATGTTTTTTTTTTCTAAACTTGATTGATTGTCAATTGGCATTCAATTACGCAGACACTCAGAGCTCTCTCTCTCTCATGCTAATTCAATTATTATTTTTTTCCACTCTCTTTTACATTTACATTTCCATTTTTATATTTTTGGATTATAATTTTTATTATATAAAGGACTTGTTATTTTCTATTTCTAAGGATTTAGTATTTTATTATTTTCAATTAAACTCTATTCTAATTATCTCTCTCTTGTTCATCCTAAATCCCCAAGGAACAACAGTTTCACACAACAACACAAAACAATAATTCAAAATGGTCAGAGTTGCTATTAACGGTTTCGGTAGAATCGGTAGATTAGTTATGAGAATTGCTATGCAAAGAAAGGACGTTGAAGTCGTTGCTATCAACGATCCATTCATCGGTGTTGACTACGCTGCTTACATGTTCAAGTACGACTCTACTCACGGTAGATACGCTGGTGAAGTCACCCACGATGGTCAAAACATTGTTGTTGACGGTCACAAGATCGAAATTCACCAAGAAAGAGACCCAGCTAACTTGCCATGGGGTAAGTTGAACATCGACATTGCTATCGACTCCACTGGTGTCTTCAAGGAATTGGACACTGCTCAAAAGCACATTGACGCTGGTGCCAAGAAGTGTGTTATCACTGCTCCATCTGCCACCGCCCCAATGTTCGTCATGGGTGTTAACGAAGACAAATACACTTCCGACTTGAAGATTGTTTCCAACGCTTCTTGTACCACCAACTGTTTGGCTCCATTAGCTAAGGTTATCAACGACAACTTCGGTATCAAGGAAGGTTTGATGACCACTGTCCACGCTACCACTGCTACCCAAAAGACCGTCGATGGTCCATCCCACAAGGACTGGAGAGGTGGTAGAACTGCTTCTGCTAACATCATCCCATCCTCCACCGGTGCTGCTAAGGCTGTCGGTAAGGTCTTACCAGAATTGCAAGGTAAGTTGACCGGTATGGCTTTCAGAGTCCCAACCGTCGATGTCTCCGTTGTTGACTTGACCGTTAACTTGGCCAAGGAAACCACTTACGATGAAATCAAGAAGACCATCAAGGCTGCTTCTGAAGGTAAGTTGAAGGGTATCTTGGGTTACACTGAAGACTTGGTTGTTTCCTCTGACTTCTTGGGTGACTCTCACTCTTCCATCTTCGATGCCGATGCTGGTATCCAATTGACCCCAACCTTCGTCAAGTTGGTCTCCTGGTACGATAACGAATACGGTTACTCTACCAGAGTTGTCGACTTGGTTGAACACGTTGCCAGAGCTTAAATTACTTCCCTAACTAACGAGTAGTTTTTATAAGTTTTTAAACATTTAATTTTATAGTTTTAATGAATGACATGTGTTCCTCACTTTAATTTAAATCAAATTTAAATTTAAGCATAGAACCACTTCTGAAAATTTAACTAGATCAAGATTAACTAATTGATCTATTTTTTTATGGTGTTGCACAATTAGTAGTGCATTCGAGTAAATCGATAAGATATTATTCATTGTACTTTTTTATCTTTACGGATATACGAGTACAATATGGGTCTAATCAATGTATGGCGCTAGAGAGAACATTTCGAACCAACGTTTTTTCAATACCACGTGATTATAATAATTTTTAAAAAAGTTACGTAATTAAAGGAAGAGTATATAAGAGAAATCTAAAAAAGGGTATCAAAGATTACGTACCAAAGGAAATATTACAAGAATTTTGTTGGGCTAAATTTATGTTAAATTTAGTGAATAAATAAAATAGATATGTATTATTTTAATTTCTAGTAACTTTTTTTATTTTATTATCTGTTTAATTCCTTAATTGCTAACTCTAACCTAAGTTTGGGACATTAAAATAGATTAGTTAAAAAATATTAAGAATAATGGTAATTACGTAAAATAAAAAAGGAGAAGAAATAATTATGGAACAAATGTACATCCCATCAAATAATCGCATAACCAGATGCATAACTTACGCTACTATCATTAACATTTTCAACTTGTGATGTTTGCGAATATTTTGGCCATTCAAAACGAATTCTTTCAGGGTATTTCTCTAACTCAATTACTTTTAAAATCAATTGAATAGGTTTTGCTCCACATATCGTATTTCCTGTCAATTCTAAATACTGTTTCCAATCTTTATATTTTTCAGGATTCTCACTTTTATCCAATAAATCCATTGCGTATTCATCGAGAAATTTTATTGATTCCCAAATTGGTACTCTGTGGCGAGGTAGTTTACTTCTTGAAGTCAGCATCTCTATTTCAACCTCATCATTTATCGAATCTTGTAATTCTTCTGGACTTCCAACATAACCAGTAAATCTAAATCTGCGACCCCAATGGCAGAAATCACTACTAATGATAAATAAATTTTTTGGATCCCTAAATTTTTTAAGAATAAATTCTGCAATCTTTGTATCAATATCTTCTGTATTATGCGATACCATCATTGGAATCACTTTAATTTTGTCTAATGATAATTTTCTCCATTGTATAGTTTTGACCAGCATTGGAAATTGCATTTCTAAAGAATGTTCACTTATATCAGTTTCCATATCCATATATGCAAACAAACTATTATTAGAATTTATTAACATTTCACAGTAAGCGGTATCAACATTTAAATCACCCAGTGGTGTAGATAAGGTTTCAAAAGCTGATAAAAATATCTGATTTCTAAAATATACATTATGCGATGGACCTAAAATGAATATTCTTTCAATATTCTCATTTAAATCTAAAGAAGCATACGAATGGGCCATCGTACTACCACAGTATTTATATCCTGCATGTGGTGAAATAATTAACCTTGCATCTTTCTTCAATTCAGCAGAAGAAGAAGCACCATTTAAATAACCTTGCAATTGATCACTTAGTTCATCTGGTTTATCAGAGTACCAAGAACTTGAATGTGATGCTGGACGTGACGTCATACTTAAAAAGACTTTTAATGTTAACTATTATCTTTTTAAACTGCTAGTAGGTAATAGTACAATATAATATAAAATACAATTAAACAGTTTGCTATCCTATTTATCGAGTATAAAACAATTAAACAACTAAATCTTTCCGAATCTTTAAAAAAAACTATTCAAGTCAAGTAAATTGTCGTTTCCTCCCCTTTAAACAAATAACTTTCGATCCTTTATATATATATATATATATATATAACAACCAAATACTTAAATAAAATAAGATAAAATAAAATATTCAAATATTTTTTAACATAGTTAAACATAAAAGGTCCAATAAATATAGAAGAACAAAAGAAAATACGAATCCACCCACCCAGTAAAAGAACGCAAACCTCAGAAGATGTAACAACCAAAATTACCAAAGCTCCTTTTTTTAAAATAGCTAGCTATATTTTATCATAATAACATAACATAATATAACATAATATAACATAATATAACATAACCCAACCAAACCCAATGGAAAAAAAAACTAACAGTTAAATAATCCATTATTCACAAGAGGTAAGATATTTTCCAAGAGGTTTCGATATTCCAAGAGCAGTGATAGTAGTCAACGATTGCAGCGTAGTGTAAAAAAAAATGTAATGTAAATTCCACTTTTTGATTTAAACTTAACGTTTGAAATGTCAACTAACAAGAGTATATATGTAATCAAATCACCCTTTAAGATTGAAAGAGTAATTTAGGATTGATGATTGCAGTTTTTCCCTTAATCCTCATAGCAAGTTCGGTTCCTAGTGAGTGCATTATATTTAATTGCTAATTAAATAACTAAAACGGATCAGTTGGAATTGAGGAGGATGAGAGAGTAGTTGTAGTGATTTCATTTCAATAAGGAAAGATAAGATGATGAAGATTTCTGGTTCAAGTGGCTTTTGAATTATTCGTCTTGCTTGAAATAACTATACCTGTGGGGGGCAGGGCCATTGTATAATATAATATATACAACGAGAATGGGGTAAAATCGAACTGACGTTGTAAGTGTTAGTGATATGTGTAACAACGAATATTGGAAAAGTGCTACAACACTTGGAGCATAATAGTTCTTGTCACTATGTGAAAAATAAAACAAAAATTAATTAGTTTTACTTGGTATTAAATCAAGAAATTGTGTTTTAACTTAGATGGCTAATTGAATATGATTTAGTTGACTAGAGTTTTATTTGGGTCAATTAATTTTCAGTTGCCATTTTTAGTTAACGATGTCAAGGTAACAGTGAACAATATCTAGGGTAGTATAATCGATCTTTACATGTATGCATTTTTTTTTGAAGAAAATGAGTTTATGAAGGAAACGTTAGTTAGAGAGTAATAGATGAACTAAGTTGTACAATTTGAATTGGTTGATTATTATGTATTTAGTACCCATGAATGCAGATGCTGTTTTAAAAATATTAATCCATCAAATTGGTTGGCTGTTCGATGAAAATTTACAACATTTGGAATAGTGTTTAGGGGTTTCGGCATCTTAATCCGGTATCCGAAATCAGGGAAAGGACTGGCCTATAAGATACGATGCTGTTTCAACATTACAATCTATAAGTAGGAATGTCAATTGACTGGGAGTTGTTTAAATACTGTTAGAAGTCAAATTTATTGTCACATTGCTAACTATTTCGGTCTCGGTATGTACATGACACAACTTCAAGCATATTTAATACTGAAGTTTTGTTGAAATAGAGAGTTCCAATAACATTTGAATAAGTCCCATTGTGGGTTCTCAAATTATAATCCAGTAATTTCATTTAAGAGCAATGTAAGAATAGGCTTGTGCTGGTTGACTTTTGATGTTTTTTTTGATACATTGTTCACAAAGACCATCCTTACGTGACGACAGCACTCAGAAATGAGACTAATCTGCTATATCAAAAGAGAATTGTAGTTCGAGCAAATACTATTAATGAAATTTTGTTAAAGACAACCACCGTAATATAATTTTACTTTTTAAAGCATTGGATACTTGAAGTATTTGTAATGTATCGAGAATTTTTAAGGTTTTGCACATGACTAAATAAAAACAATATATAAAACTTGTAAAGTTCAAATTTCAACAAATAAGATGAAGCGGTGGCTCAATGGTAGAGCTTTCGACTCCAGTTAAATCCTGGGATTCCTCGGAATACAATTGCAATCGAAGGGTTGCAGGTTCAATTCCTGTCCGTTTCATTTAATTTTTTTGTTTTTCTATCTATTTTTTATTTTCTTGATTGGCAAATCGTGATGAATGATATAAGTTTCTTGGAATGTAAAGCTTAACATAAACATTACCAGTTCAATGAGTGAGATGAATTTCACTATTTACTATTTACTATTTACTTCATAAGCCTGATGATGAGTAGAATAGCCGACACTAGCTACATAAAAGGGAACCAACAATTCAGACTAGCCACGATAAACAAACTAGCAATTGAGGTGATTACCGTATTTATTTCAACATCTGAGAGATCTTTGAGTGCTGTGTATGAACTCTACGTCTTTATTTGAGCTCATACCCTTTACATAGTCTTGCGTAGATTAATCCATATCATCGAAGTCAGATATCTCCTCATGACTGGACCGTTTCAACAGAACCACGTATATAATGTTGGCGGTGACATCTGGCAATTACTGACATCTGTGAAAAAGTACACATAGATTTAATAATAAAAGAAAAAGGACAAGCAATTGAATCATCAAAGCAACTCCAACTTAAGAGCATTTAATTAATCCTTGTCATGTCATTCACATCTACGTAATACTGCCAACTACAAAGGCATGAATCCAAAATATTAATCTCGAATATGCAAGTAAAGCATTCAAAGAAAGAGTAACTTGTCTCAAACTGACTGTGCGCAGCTTCAACCAAGTTCTTGGGTCTCACATGTGCTCTCCCGCCAGCCCGCCCCTCCCTCCCTCCCTGCAGTCCTGAACCCCTGCCAAGTCAATCAATTTTTAACATCCCCATTCTATAACCAGCATTGGAACTAAACCTGAGTATACGAACCAGCCCAGCCTTTAAATCAAAACATCGCTTTCTCAACCACTACTATTCCTACTACCACTACTCCTCCTCCCCCTCCCTTTCTGTAGGTAACCGAGACCAACGGAACCAGCATTAGCCCCCAAAATATAAACAACAGACCACACACGTGACCTGTACCATTTTTCCCTCTCGAACGACACTTACCCGCATTAAAAATAAAACACACACAGAACAAGCGCGTTTATTCCCAGTTCCCCTTTGGCTCTGCTGCACATGTTTCTGAGGAGAACTGACACACGACGCGAACATTTCGAAAACACAAAAACACAACAACCCAAAATTTTGGTAATTTACGTGGCTGGGCAGCCTATCCGGACACGAAACGCTCTCTGCTGTCACGTTCCACATGTTCCATTCAGAGATGCACATAGAAAAATGGGAACTGTCCGGATACGAAAAAAAAATATGACGTACTCCTTTCGCGTTGTCTCGTGCTGTGCTGTGCTTTCCCCCCTCCCGTCTGGTCTCTCGTCTTTGTATGTCTTGTTTACTACAATTCGAAAAATTGATGTAATTTTTAGCATACATTTTCCTGTTTTTGTCTTGCTGTTATTTTATCGCGTGCTTTTTTTCTATAGTGGGCGGTATTTCTCAATTACAATGATCGATGGCTGGGTTTCGTTTCTAAAAGTAGAAACAAAATTAATATTGAACTATCCATCTAGCTTGTGGTTCATCAATTAATTTAATTTAATTTAATTTACTTTTTAATTCAATTAATTAATTATGTTTCCTATTCAAGGAACGCAAGGCTCATCCATCTCTACCAAGTCTTTTAATTCATCCCATCTCAAATATTTTCATTCTTTAATTTTTTATATATAAGAGTGTGTAACTTGAATCATGAAGTTGACTTCGAATTTGTCTTCCATCTCATTTCATTCTATGGATTCTATACTAGATCACCAAGACATACATATATACAAATAACTACGATCGTTATGCTATTTAACAAAAAATCTCTATTCGCTGCTTTGGTGGCTATGAAATTGGCTGCTGCCGACACTTGTAATCCTTTGAAAAGTACCTCCTGTCCAGACGACACTGCTTTGGGAACCAGTTTCTCTGAAGATTTCACCTCTGCTTCAAAATACTTCACTAACACCGGTAACCCAGGTACCATCGAATATGCTTCCGATGGTTTAGCCATTACAATGAAAAAAAGATTCGATAACCCAAGTTTGAAATCAAATTTCTATTTGATGTATGGTAAATTCGAAGTCATCATGAAAGCTGCTCCAGGTACCGGTATCGTATCTTCTGTTTTCTTACAAAGTGACGATCTAGATGAAATCGATTTAGAATGGTTAGGTGGTGATACTACCCAATTCCAATCCAACTATTTCTCAAAGGGTAACACCACTACCTACGATAGAGGTGAATACCACGGTGTCAATGCTCCACAAAATGAATTCCACAACTATACCGTCGACTGGGCTATGGATAAGACTGTTTTCTACTTGGATGGTGTTCCAGTTAGAACTTTGTTGAATACCACAAGCGAAGGTTACCCACAATCCCCAATGGCATTATATCTAGGTGTCTGGGCTGGTGGTGATCCAAGCAACCCACCTGGTACCATTGAATGGGCTGGTGGTGAAACAAACTACGCTGATGCTCCATTCTCTATGTTTGTTAAACAATTAGTCGTCTCTGATTACTCTTCTGGTAGTTCTTACTCTTACAACGGTCAATCCGGTAGTTGGGAATCTATTCAAGCTGCTAACGGTCAAGTTTATGGTAGATACGGTATTGCTCAAGAAGAATTTGCTAATTTGGTTGACGGTGAATCTGTTGAATATGCTAACACCGCTTCCAACTCTACCACTACTACCACTACTTCTGCCACCACTTCTTCTGAAACTTCTGAAACTTCTGAAGATGTATCCACTTCAACTGAATTCTCATCCAGTTCATCTGAATTAAAAACTTTGTCAACCTCATCTGATATTTCAGAAACCTCAACCTTTTCTTCATTGTATCCAACTAGCAACTCTTCCACCATTGAACCATCAAGCACTGAATATTCATCATCTAGTTTGTTCTTCAACAGCACTTCATCAGCTCCAGTTACAACTTCTGCTTCTAGCACAAGTGAAGTTCAAACTACTATTATGTCTAGTAGAATTTCTTCTTCAACTGTTGCTCGTAACACAAGTAGTACTACTACTCACGAAATCAGCAGCGCTAACTTTGGTAATGCTGTAATTGAAAAGAGCAACTCTTTGTTTACTGTTCTAGGTTTAGCTTTAGCCTTTTTCATGTAATAAGCATCGAGTATACATCATGATCCATGTATTATTTTTCTTTGATCATGCCATTTCAACTCACAAATAAGTTACATTTCATTCAATCATTCATTTCAATTCTGCAATATTACACATTTAAACTTTTAAGAGTAATATGATGCTGTATTTTCTCTACCTCAGCATGCATACAGTGTAGTTAATAACCACTAATGCCCCAATTTCGTTTTTAGTTTGTACAATAAAATAGTTTCTAAATAAATTCTAAAATAAATAGGACGATTCATCATGTTAATTGTTTCATTACAGTGTCGCCATTAATCAACTTGGTCTAGCCTCATCTCATCTCATCTCATCTTATCTGAGAGTTGTAGCGCAGTTAAGGTCTCGTGAAAAATTTACCATATTGAAAAATTTGAATAGATCAAGAAGTATATATAACAAGAGACGAAGTATTGTAATTGTTGTTTTACTTTGAGAAAGTGACAAGTTATATTAACACTCTACTATTCGAGGATAAACCCTATATAGTCAACCGTGCTTTATAATTTGGAGAGAAGATGAAGGTACTTGAGACAAGAGATGCATTTTTAAGTGATTACGAAGTACTACAATTTTTATCAAAATTGGAAAGAAAACATAATTGGATAGAAGATACCAACGATGAAAATAACAGAAAGAAACACAAAAAAAACCATAGATACAACCACCCAGAGTTAGAGTTCATAACTAAAAACACATTATCCTATTTGTCAATAGACAAGAACTATCTTCCGCAAGAAGAAGAGCAAGAAGAACAAGACAAAGATGCATTAAAAACATCACCATTAAATCGAATGAATGATGAACGTTTCACAGAACTAGTCAATCAATTAAACGGTTTCGAATTGTTCAAAGCAGAAAAATTACAAATAGTTAATCAGTTACCGACTAATATGGTCCATCTATATGCAATAGTAGAAGAATGTGACTCTAGATTCACAGAATTTCAGGTCGAAAAACTCTTATCAATTATAAAAGAATATATATAATTAAATATGACATATTCAAATATAAATCTAATGAATCAATTACAGATATAAATTGTATGTTAAACTTTAATTTGCATCCATCTATTGAAGATGTAGATGTAGATGTATATGTATATATAATGGCACCATACTAATACTATCTATATACCACTAATAATTGCATATGGTCTGATTATTTGTTACCCGGAGTTCTTGATAATATCATGAAGAAATTTAATACGATAATAATTTGGCAAACTTATATAAAGGGACTGTCGCCGACTCATTCTTATAACTTCAATGAATATCCTTTATGATGAGGATAAGCAACACGTCTTTTTTGGTTTCACGGTTCAAGATAGGTCCAAGAGATTCGAGGCTTTGAGGGAGAATTAAGAGTGTAGACTAATTGATACTTTGCAAAGGAGACAAGAGTGATTCCTTTTTTTTTTTTTTTTTTAAAGATTAATTTTGGCTTTGATTTTGGTTGCTTTATATTGTACATCATCCTAAGGATTAATTAAGTGTTCGGAAATATATATCCATATCTCTATTTAATTGATTCTATTTGCTAGATTTTAAGGTTGGCTTTCTTCTTTTTTGAATTCGACGATATTACTAAATTATTGGGTTTGTTATGAAGTTTGGCGAACAATTGACAAAGTCTTTGATAAGACAGTACAGTTATTATTATATCTCTTATGATGATTTGAAAAATAGCATCGAACAAGGTCTAAAGGGAAATAATAATGTCTGGTCTCAAGATTTGGAAACTAAATTTTTAGAGTCTTTAGAAATTGAGTTAGACAAAGTTTACAGTTTCTGTAAAGTTAAACAGAGTGAAGTTGTTAGAAGAGTTAAAGATGCTCAAGATCAAGTCAGGCACACTGTAAGAGCATTAGATTCAAACAACCCTCCTTCCGAGCTGGATTTCGATATTTTGGAGGAAGAACTAAGTGATATCATAGCTGATGTTCATGATTTAGCAAAATTTTCACGTTTAAACTATACAGGTTTCCAAAAAATCATTAAAAAACATGACAAAAAGACAAAATTCATCTTGAAACCAATCTTCCAAGTACGTTTGGATTCAAAACCTTTCTTTAAAGAGAATTATGATGATCTGGTTGTTAAAATTTCTCAATTGTATGATTTAGTTAGAACTAGGGGTAATCCAATCAAAGGTGACTCTGCTGCAGGTGGTAAGCAACAAAATTTCGTCAGACAAACAACGAAGTATTGGGTTCACCCGGATAATATTACTGAATTGAAATTAATCATTCTAAAGCATTTGCCGGTCTTAGTATTCAACACAAATAAAGAATTCGAAAAGGAGGACTCTGCAATTACTTCAATTTACTACGATAATGAAGACCTAGACTTATATTATGGTCGTCTGAGGAAAGATGAAGGTGCTGAAGCGCATAGATTGAGATGGTATGGTGGTATGAGTTCCGACACCATTTTTGTAGAAAGAAAGACTCATAGAGAGGATTGGACTGGTGAAAAATCTGTCAAGGCAAGATTTGCTTTGAAAGAAAATCATGTAAATGACTTTTTGAAAGGTGGGTATACTGTTGAACAGGCTTTTTCAAAAATTCGCAAAGATGGAAAGAAATCCTTAAAAGAAATCGAAAGTTTGGAGGCCTTGGCAATTGAAGTCCAGTATACAATGTTAAAGAAAAAATTAAGACCTGTTGTCAGATCGTTTTACAACAGAACAGCTTTTCAATTGCCTGGAGATGCCAGAGTGCGTATATCTCTAGATACCGAGTTAAGTATGGTAAGAGAAGATAATTTTGATTCAATCGACAGAACTAAAGGTAATTGGAGAAGAATGGATATTGGTATCGATTGGCCTTTCAAACAATTGAATGATGAAGATATTTGTAGGTTTCCTTATGCAGTGCTTGAAGTCAAATTACAAACTCAATTAGGTCAAGAACCTCCAGAATGGGTACGTGAATTGGTTGGCTCACATTTAGTTGAACCTGTCCCTAAATTTTCGAAGTTTATACATGGTGTTGCAACATTATTAAATGATAAAGCCCAGTCAATTCCATTTTGGTTACCTCAAATGGATGTTGACATCAGAAAACCTCCTA
Source organism: Vanderwaltozyma polyspora DSM 70294 (assembly GCF_000150035.1). Classification (NCBI taxonomy): domain Eukaryota; kingdom Fungi; phylum Ascomycota; class Saccharomycetes; order Saccharomycetales; family Saccharomycetaceae; genus Vanderwaltozyma; species Vanderwaltozyma polyspora. The sequence continues at coordinate 107,805 of NW_001834667.1, forward strand.
TTCCAACTCATATTAACATCACAAGACCATTGAGAGAAAATGAAGATGACGAACAAGGAGATGATGATGAGGAAGACGAGGATATTGCATTGGTCGACGCCATGACCTCGGCTCCAGGTAATTATATGGATCAAGAAGAGAGAATGGGATATGGGTCAATTGCAAACGAACCTTCAGGGAGTACACCAATAGTTAATGCAAGCGCAAATGCCGTTTATTATCAAAACAAAATAGGGAATTCGTCAAATATTCTATCAAAATCATATTACGAAGTTGCCTCATTTTTTGATTCTTACTTTAATGGTGACAGGATTAGCAAAGTTCCACATGGTACTGTTTTTGATACTCAAGTGAAAGCACCACCTGGTAAAACCATTTGTGTACCTGTTCGTGTTGAACCTAAGGTATATTTTGCGACCGAAAGAACATTTTTATCTTGGCTATCGATTGCTATTTTGCTTGGTGGTGTCTCTACCTCCTTACTTACATATGGTACTCCAACTACCATGATAGCATCAATTGGCTTCTTTATTACCGCCTTAGCTGTCATTGCTCATACCACTTATGTTTATACTACAAGGGTTGTTAATATAAGATTAAAAAGAGCTATTGATTATGAAGATAAGATCGGTCCTCCAATGATTTGCGTTTTTTTGACTTTGTCGATCCTGTTCTCATTCTACTGTAATTTAGTATAAACCCATATCTCAATTTTCAACTGTCACTGACTGAATTGAAAACTATCCTATATTTTTAGTTCCCATCCCTAAATTTATAAATATTTAGTACCTGTAAAAAATCAATTGATACTTATGTAAGTAAGATTATATATTATTAAACTATTATCATGCATTAACTTTTCTAAAATCTAAATATTAAAAATCTTCCTATATAAATATATATATAGATAAATATGCAGATGTTTCATTATTATTAACAAATTGAATTTCTATAAGGCATTCAGATGAAAAAAATATATATTACGTCTTTTATATCTCAATTACAAATGATTAGATAGTTTATTCTTCATGATTTCTTACACCGCTGACGATATCATCAACTCTCAATAATAAACATGCGCTTTCAATAGCGGTCTTGATGCTTTGTTGCTTAATTACCTCTGGCTCCCAAATACCATAATCTACCATATCAACCACTTTACCGTTATCACCATCGATACCCATGGTATGATTACCTTGGGCGTGTTTAGCTCTTAATTGTGATAATATTCTAATTGGACTGCCACCAGCATTTTGTATTAGTGTACGTGGAATACATTCCATTGCATCTGCTACTGCTTGATATGGCCATTGTTGGATACCTTCTAACTGTTTAGCCTTTTCAGCTAATCTGACAGAAACGGCCATTTCAGTAGCACCACCACCTGGAGATAAGGAAGGTGATAACATAACATTACGAGCAACAGCCATTGCATCGTGTAAGTTACGTTCAATTTCATTTAATATATCCTTGGAACCACCGCGCAACATAATAGTACATGCCTTTGGATCTTCACATTCATCTAAGAAGGTAAAATATTCATCACCTATCAATTCAACCTTAAATAGACCACATTTTGTACCTACATCAGTTTCTTTTAAATCTTCAACACGATTAACAATAGTTGCACCAGTGACACGGGCAATTCTATTATTATCAGATTTCTTTGTTCTCCTTAAGACACTACAACCACCTTTTAGCAAGAAATGTTGAGCTAAATCAGAGACACCTTTTTCTGTAATTACTACAGTAGGTTTGACTGCTAGAATTTGTTCACACATCAATTGGACTTGTTCTTCTTCGATTTGTAATATTCTTTCCCAATCTTCTTCGTTTTGAATTTCAATGTTGGTTTGAGATTCACCCTTCTTATATTCTAATGGACAATCTAATAAGACTACTCTTGGGTCTTTCACTAGTCTAGACATTTTTGGATGAACGACATCTTTATTTAACATGACACCATTTAAAACACGGGAATCCATAACTTCTCCACCTGGAATTTTTTCTATACGAACATATCTTTTGGTATCAATTTCATATTTAGGTTCACCTTCTGCGACGGTGCCAAGATCTATTCTTACAGTTTTCACAGCTTTTAGTGCCAATTCACACATCTTTTCGGACCAATGATTAACATATTTAGTACCAATAGAAGCTTGAATCAATTTTTTCATGGCAGCATCATTTTCTGTATCAACTGGTTTGCTGACTTCGTCGATGACTTCCAAAGCATCAGACAAAGCCTTCTTCAAAGCCTGAATAATGATAACAGGATGAATATTTTTTTCGATCAAGTATGGCGCACATTGGGTTAAAATATCACCTGCCAAAATGATAACAGTTGTAGTACCATCACCAACCTCTTCATCTTGAGTACGAGACAATTCCAACATAGATTTAGCTGCTGGGTGAGCAACGTCAATTTCACGTAAAATAGCATGACCATCGTTAGTTAAAACTAAACCACCCATTGGATCCAAAAGCATCTTCAACATAGCCTTTGGTCCCAAACAGGTACGGATGACATCAGCAACAGCTTTAGCAGCTGTGATATTAGATATTTGAGCTTCACGACCTGTGGTACGTTCTTGTGAAGTATTCATAAAGACTACTGGAGCTTGGACTGGAGCTTGCATTTTTTCAATAGTATTATTTATCTGATCTATTTTTTCACCTTTATTCCTACTTCTTTCTCTTGAAATTGAATATTACACTATAAATAGACGATAAATCACCTTGAAATTCCTTCAATCGATGGCTGTTGGTGTCTATAATCCCATCAAATCCTTCTTTAAAAGTGGCAAAACCTCTTAATTTTTAATTCTCATCAATTTTTTTTTATAACAATTTGATCGATACGTGGAAAGTGATAAAAAATTAATCGTTGGATATCCATATCACGTGACTATGATTATATTGGCTATTTTGTTAATGAGCAGGGTAACTAACCAGGTTAGATATAATGAAGAATACAGTAATGGCATAAACCATCACCATACTGATGAGGACACGCAGTTACGAGATACAATGACCTATGCATTATATATACTACATAAATAAATCGAATTAAATAATAAAAAATAAATTAAAATGCTAAACATATTCTCCTCTTGATTTAATGACATATTCGATATGACATTTGCTATGAGATCTTGAAGGGAATAGAGAGAAAAAGAGAACGATAGACAACAGTATTGGAACGAACTAACGATTACTGAGGAAAAAAATTGACCTCTAATTCATATAATCAGTTTTCTTTATCTTTTCATAAATCTATTTTTCCAGAATATATTAACTTCTAAAATAAACACCAGAATGCAAATAGGAACAATAATTGTACAACAGAAGTTTTATATTCTCCCAAATATTAAAATTGTAATTAAAATAATTGGCACCAGTTTTGAATAAAAATATTAACTATGGTCAACATTATATCCATATTATAACTAAATATCCAATTCATCTTGACCAAATGAAGGGATGTTATCACTGTCATCAAACTTTGGTTCTTGATCAGGATCGTCACCATCATTATTTCTTCTTGGAGTCTTCAAATGCAACCTTTCAAAATCATCTAAATAACTAGGTGATGAATAATCTGGGATATCTCCTGCTTTAAATGGAAATTCACCTGCGCTAGTGATCTCCAAATCAGATTGTGTTATAGCTTTTACGACAAACTTCTTTAATGAGGTAAACTCACGGTTACCATAGTTTTCATCAACTTGAAAAACAATGGAGTGCACTAATGGCCTTAGTTTGATAAACCAAGGTGGTAAAGGAAATTGTTGCCTTATTTCGGTTTCTGCCAAGTTATAGTTATATTGACCGATTTTAATATACGTCGAATCCTTAGCAAACAACTGACCTTGTTTAAATAGTTTTGCAGTATCCAAAAATTTTGAAATAGACGACCTATCATCAGCGAGTTTGACATATACTGAAATAACCTTTGGCGCAGAATTCATCATGTGGACGTTATTTGTTAATCTACCATGGACATATGATATTCTAAATAAATGCAATGGCTGTTGAAACCGAATTGCCCAAGAACAGTCATTAGTTGAGTCACATTGCCAATAAGTAGAACTACCTCTCGTCGTCGATAACAATTCTATTGGAGATGTACCATAACCGTATTTCCATGTGGAAGAAGTTAAATGATTTAATAATCTAGTACCCATAGAAAGACTACCGAAATCTAAATCATCTTCCCATTGATGTTGATTGGCATTGTAAATTTTATTTACCATTTTTTTTAACAATATTGTCGAATATTGATCAGGAGAAATATTTATTGAACTTTTGTATTTTGCATTTTCATTTTCTATTTGTTCTAATTTTGTGCTGACCTCTTGCCATATTTCATGCTTGTTCAATTGTAAATTTCTGTTTAATTCTGTGATAAAATAATCCTTATCAACATATTGAAGTTGATTCTCCAAGACTTCTTTAATATATTCGTTAAGATCGTACTTTAGTTCTGATTTTAGATCTGTTGGTTCAACATGTTGAATCAAATCTGACAATAACCCAGATATATATTCATGTAATTCTGGAATAACTAACATCGATGAGGTGCCATTCACTACTACAGGTATTTCATTTGGCAAACGGTGATTTAGTTCTTCAATAAGTTTATCGTGCCATTCAGTTATATTTTCCATGGAAAATTTAGAACGATAATCTTTATTCATTGTGTCCCAGTTTGTCAAAGACGATGATAAAGAATTTACTTTTGTATTCAACAGTTCCAACTGGGCTTGAAAATCAAGTATATTAGAAGGTATCAGTTTTTTGATATTCTTCTCGAATTGTGATATGACCACTTTTATTGTCTTATCTAGATCTGACTGATACTGATCATTCCTTGTATTCATTTCCTTGTATAAATGATTCACTTGTTTTTGAATATTACCCAACGATGTTGGTTTTATTGTAGAAAATTCACTAATAGAGCTATCTGTTTTACCATTTAGAATCAATGGTATCGTTAGAAGCAAAATAAACATCATTGTAATTCCTAATGAGATATTTCTCAAAAATTTATTCGAATTACTAGTAGTTATGTCTTCATTATACCTTACAGATTTGTCATGAAGCATAGTGTCATATTCGTCTTCATATTCATAATCCGTGTCCTCTGTAGATATATTTTCCATATCTGTTGATGTATAATCATCAATTTCATCATAATCTTCTATAAAACTTTCATTTGCCTCTTGGAGACTGTTGCCTTCATCATCATCATCGTCAACATCATCATCGTCATCGTCATTGTCGCTGTAATTCAACCAGTCATCATCTTCGTAATCTTCATCGTTGCCATCGGATATGCTCTCATTATTAAGTATATTTTTCTTGAAATCATCGTAATCATTTATGGACTCACCAGTCTCTTCAATCATGCCAATATTATATCTATTAGTAGTCCCCTCTGCTGTATCCTCAATGCTACTACCGCTACCACCACCTTCGGCTAACGGCCCCCTCTGAACCCTAGAGTTCCCAATTGAGATCCTTTCCATCAACAAATCCTTATAGGCCTTCTTCATGGACCCATTGCCATTATTCACCTCCACAACCTCATGTCTATCCTTTCCACCCTTCATATTTCTCAAAACCGAACTGATCGAAATGATATTAAATGTAATGTTTACTACAACTTAAGTACAGTTTACAAAATCAAACAAACTACCAAACGATCAACCTTTAGCACATAAACTGAAACCGTCTCAATCAAATCAAAAACCAATATCCTCCTTAAAACCAATCCAAAAGTTAAACCTTCAAACCGAATCTATATATATAAATATATATCTATTCAAAGATATTGATTCGCTGTCTTCCCCAATTATAACCTTATACTAATCGGATTCAAACGAAACAGAAAGTAAAACCTCAAACAATTCACCGGAATAATCAAATATACCACTCCAAGCAAACCCTTTACCATCATAACTCATCAAAACAACTTAAACTTCTCATCATCTCATCGTCTCTTTCTTTCTATTTGGATATATATTTTTTTTGTAGTGTCTAATTGAAATTTTTAGATATGTCCATGATAAAACTTGAAGATAATTATAAGCTGGAAAAAAAACACTGGTTACCAGTTAATGAGATCTTTATGTTTAAGTTTTGGATAGATTGAATGAATTGAGGTTGGCTAAGAGTGTCGAATATTGTTATATTTAAGCTAGTTTTATTGTTTATTCCTGTATTGGTCTTTTCAAAGAGAAGAATCGCTTAATTTTTGGTGGTTGGAGAGGATATATACATATAATTTTCTTTTTAACGATTTAGCTTATATTGATTATAATTAAGATTCGTAACGAGATCAAGGATGAATTGTAATGTTACTTTAGTGCAACAGGTCAGACAGATGTCTGGGAAACGGATTGCTTATCCTTTTTATCCGGCCAAGAGATTGACTAGACAACATCCTAAAGTTCATGATACTAATTTGAAGTATGCTATGCGTCAATTTTTGGGACCAAGAAACTACAAAGGTGAATATGTCTTGAACAAATATTTTAGGGTTCCAAATGACCACACACCTAACTATATCAAACCTGATTTGGAGAAAGGTCAAACCTTGAAGAATCCTGCCACTGGTCAACTATTGGTCGAGAGACACGATGGATCTTATGAACCGGCACGTTCGAATAAGAGGTTGGAAAACATTCCTCCAAAGAGACTATTACAGCCATTCCCAGAAAACCCACACTGTGTTACAAATTATATTATCAGCGATGAGTTGAAACAGAAGATATATAAGGAGATCACTAATCAAGGGTCATCGACACAACAGGTTGCTCAAAAATACGGTTTGAAGATTCCACGTATCGAGGCTATTGTTAAACTAAATGAAATTGAACGTAGTTGGGAATCTGAGAATAAGATTAATAAAGATTTACGTAATATGTCTACCACACTATACAACATGTTCCCATTATTTGAACCTTCAATTGATGCCAAAAGAGAAAATTTGAGTGAAATTCCAGTTCCACCAAGTGCGTTGAAATCAAGATTCTTAACCATCGCAGAGTCTCAACCATTCGGACCGATCGATGCTGCCAAAGTTTTGGAATTAGAACCTGCCTCTGACACTTTGGAAAAGCTATCCACCATCGGTGAACATTCGAGTGGTCATCAAACAATTCGTAAGATCAACAAGAAGGTCATCTACGGTGAAATGCTTCAAGGTGAGAAATCGTTGTTTAAATTCACTGAAGCTAGAGTTGGTAAAGTCGGTTTCCGTTATGGTCGTGTCAACCGTGACAACAAGAAGGACCGTAAGATTGGATTCAATGAAGCAGGTAAGATGGTCTACATTTAATTTTCCTCTTATCTGTTTTTTTATTATTTTATTATTAATAACAGAATCCCAAAATTCGATCCCAAATCAATTCATTCACGTACATAAAACCTGTAAATATACTTATATACAAATAAAAAGAATAACAAAAAGAATAACACAAGGAACCAATATATATCTACATGGACCCAACTTCTAGCAATCAATTGAACAGAAATCAGTCTATCAAGTTCAATTGATCACATCTTTTGAATCGTTTCTGGTCTGCTCTGGTCTTACTGCCAACTTGACTGAATCCTTTAAACATTATCACCATTTGGTAGCGTCGTGTAAGTTTTTTGTAAAAGGGGCATTAAAAACCCAAATCGAAACTTAAAAGAACCAATTAAACAGAAGTTATAAGTAGTTTTAATAGTTTGATTTGGTTTAATATTCGGGGAAACTACAGTCTAATAAGTACTTTTTAAGGTGAATTGTGTTTTTTTGAATTGCTGAGACGGTTTCCGGTTAGATTGCAATTAGAAATAACTTCCCTTAGTTTTTTTTTTGTTATTGTACTTATTTCGATTTAATTTAGTTAGATCGAACTTTCAAAGTTTTTGAAAAAGACACATATTGAATTTAATTTTTGTAGAGTGAAAGATCTGTTAATATTTTGTTACAAGATATGTCTCAACCTTCGGTTCCATTCGAAGTTGTTGCTCATTTCCCGTATGCCTCTGAATATGAAGATGATTTGAATTTCGACAAGGATCAAGTTATTAATGTCACTTCAGTGGAGGATGACGAGTGGTATTATGGTGAATACAAGACTGCAGATGGTGTTATGAAAGAAGGTATATTTCCAAAGAGTTTTGTATCTCCAAAGGGTGATGCCTCTGCACCAGCACCAGTTGCAGCTCCACAAACTGTAGCTAGTGATAGTCACGATGATGATGATGATGATGATGAGTTTGATGATGCTACAGAACATATTCCAGCTCCTGTTGTCACACAACCACCAGCAACAGAGAGATCTACTGAACCTACCGCTACAAAAGAAGCTGTCGAAAATAAGCTGAAAAATAGATTATCAATGTTTGCTCAAGATTCTACACAACATGTTCCAATACCAGGTAAACAATTCCTACCTTCGGATGCAGCACCTGTGAAGAGAACTGTAGTCGCAGAACCACCAAAATTTTATGTCCCACCTTCAATTTCTAATGAAATCCCAAAGAAACATGAAGAACCTTCAGCCCCTGTTCCTGAACCAGTGAACCGTTCTGAAGTAGAAAGTGAGGACGTTACAGGTGCTCGTGCTAATGACGAGGAAAACCTACCTAAAATGAGTTTAAAAGATAGAATTGCTCTGTTACAGGAACAACAAAAATTACAAGCAGCAAAAGAAGATGAAATGCTAAAGAAAAAATTAGAAAAAGCTGAGAAAAAACAAGCTGAACAGGAATTATCCAAAGTCGCAACAAATCCAGAATTATTAGCAACAAGTGAAGAAACTGAAGATGTAACTTCCGAACCTGTTGTAGTTTTAGATGAAGAAACACAAAACTCAGAAGTTGTATCTAATGAACCACAGGTACCTCATATTCCTAATATTCCAGAGCAAGCTGCTTTCTCTAATACCGCCCCAATTCCACAATCCACACCAATGGGTACTGAAGAGGAACCAACTGAAGAACAAGGTGCCGGTGCAGACGGTAATGAGGAAGCTGAAACTGAGGAAGCGGAGGAAGAAGAAGAAGATAGCGAAGAAATACGTCGTGCTGCATTGAGAGAAAGAATGGCAAAACTGGCTAATGCAGGTAGATATGGGAACCAAATGGCATTCAATCCTTTCGGAATGCCTACAGGCGCTCCAGTACCTTCTGCTTCAGCAAAGAAAAAAGTCACCAAGGATGAAGAGGCTCCTGTGCCAGAAGCTGTCCCAATTCAACAGGCTGTACCTGTCATGCCATTTGCAGACCCAAATGATATTTCATTCTTAACCAAAAAGAAAACAACTGATAGCGAGTTTGGAACTGATGAGGCTACAACTGAGAATAAAATTGATGATTTAGAAATCCAAGAAACTTCAGAAACTCAAAAGGGAAACGAATCTGAATTTATAAGTAATGCCAATGATGAATCGGAAAAAGTTTCCCCCGAAGATAATCAAAAATCGTCCACATCTGAACTATTACCAGAGATTCCAAAAGGTATCGCTGATCTTAAAGAAGATGAAATAATTAATCAAACATTAAAAGATATGGCCATTCCTCCAATACCAGAATTTAGCGCCGATGTGGAACCAACCATTCTTTCATCAACAAAGGAATTGCACATTGAAAATGAAGAAGAAAGTCCAACAATTGTTCCATCTATGCCTCCTATTTCTGGTGCTCCTCCTATTCCCCAACAACCAAAAACATCCAAAATGGCAGTACCACCTCCAGTTCCACAAGTGCCAACTACTACAGTTTCTATGGAGACTCCATCTATGCAAGCACCACCTGTACCAGGTGCTGTTCCTGTGCTACCACCTGTCACTGCTCCTATCCCAATACCAGTACCAGTACAAGAACCAGAAGTAGTAACCACTCCTGCTCCACCAATCCCAGGTAGTGTTCCAACTCCATCAAGCAAGTCGACTACAACAAGGGCACCACCACCACCACCTCAGGTACCACCACAAAGTACATCCACAGCTCCACCAGTTCCTACTTCAATGCCTGCACCACCAATTCCAACTTCCATACCTGTTCCTACAGAACATCATGAATCAACGGTCAACCGTTCTGCCCCACCACCACCACCTCCACATATCACAGCGTCTCGTGCTCCACCACCACCGCCTCCAGCAGTAGCAGTGCCTCAAACATCTGCATCTCCTGGTCCACCTTCTAGTCGTGCACCACCTCCACCTCCTCCAGGAACAAGTATGGAGCCAATGCAGGCACCACCAAAAATTCCTATGTCAAATGAAGACTCTCATCATCAACCTTCAGATACTAGCAGAAATTCCTCAGATCTTCCAAACCTTTCATTGAAGAGAACCACAAGCACAAGGGAAGGTATCGATTCATTACATCAAGTCGCAATTGACTTGAATACCAATGATGATTGGTGGCTCAAGAAGGAAAAACCTACTAGATTGATTAATCCAAAGTTACATTTTATTATGGAAATTGATGAAGATACTATTAAAAAGAGAATGAATAAAAAATATGTGATGAGAGACTTTTATATATTATTTGAAGATTTGTCACAATTAATGGTTTCAGTTATATTCGATCAAGAGGATCCTATTAATTCAGCTCAATTCACTCAAAGATTTATTTCTGGCCCAAATCGTTCTGAACTGTTACCTATTTACGGTGAGAAAATTGGTGCAAATATTGCAAAAAAGGCCCATTCAATGATTGGTTCTAGTTCTGGAGATTTAGTTACTTCAATTATTAATGAGTACAAAAATCATATTATTCAACCTATCGCTGATAGGACCTTTGGTGTGCCAATAATTAGTTATAAAGCAGGCACACCTTTGGATACACGTAGTTTACAAGCAATAATGCCTGGTGATATAGTTGTTATAAGAAAAGCTAAATTTGAAAGCCATAAGAAATTGTCAATGGGGTCAAAGGAAGTTTCTGTTGGTATGAATTCTGTCCCGTTCAGTGCCGTTGTTACTGAGTTTGATTTCACCAAAAATAAAATAAGAGTGATTGAAAACTGCGACGGTAAAGTTATTCAAAGTAGTTACAAATTGAGTAATATGAAAAGCGGTAAGTTAAAAATATTCAGAATTGTTGGCAGGGATTATGTTGGATGGTAATTTGTATTCAACTATTACAATTTTGATAAACTTTTTATTGACTCTATACTAATTACTAAATAGTATGTATGATATTTAACGAGCTCCTTATAGTATAAATCATTTTAAGAAATACTAATTAACTATTCAATCCATTTTGGGATCTCAGTTACAAAATTGAAATTGTTTTCATTATCAGAGTATCTCCATGCATGTAAATATAATTCCAACTCGTTTAACTTAATCGGTGATGATAAATCAGATCCACATATCTCACACACCTCATCATTTCTTTGCATGGAACTAGAATTTTGATATTCTCTTAATTCTTCTTCAAGCTGGTCGAATTTTTCCTTGAGTGTGGAAGGAGGAAGACCTGATTTCTCCCAAGAAGCCAATTCCAATAAAAATCTTGATCTTTTTGGATACTTAGAATGTCTTAAATTATAAAAGTGATCATTGACGATTGGGAATCCTAATCTTGCCAAGTGTATCCTAATTTGGTGAGTTCTGCCTGTCAACGGTTTACACAACACAATACTTTGATCCAAGTCAGGTATATATTTTACTGGGTAAAAATCTGTCTTAGCTTCCCTTGATGGTGAAAGACCGGCGGGAAATTGTTTTTTCAACTCCAAAGTAAATATATCAGAATCGACAGAACTCTTTAAAGCAGGTGTCATAATCCTCTCTAGAATCATTTCTTGAGTTAAAATCAAATCAGTTGGAACTTCTAAAATTTTTGGAAATTGACCTTCAACCCTAGCGAGGTATAACTTTGTCATATCATGGACTCTAATCTTTTCTTGCAACTTGGAGGCAATTATTTGGTTTTTTGCCATAATTAATAACCCTGAGGTAGTTTTATCCAATCTATAACAAGGAGAAACCAATTTCCCATGCTTCTTCAGTATTTCTGTTAAAGTATTCAGATAATATTGCCCAGTGGGATGAACAGGAATACCTGAAGGCTTATTTACCACTAATAACTCATCATCTTCATAAACAATATCAATTCCTCCTATTTTCCCTTCCACAATAGAGTTCTCTTCTTCAATTGAAGTACACCATTGTTTAACCGGTGGTTCATGATTATGAGTAGTCATCCCAATGATATCCTTATGCTCAATGGGTAACTCCAACACATCTTGAACCTCCAGAAATCTATCACCACGTCGTATCTTGTACCTGCCAGATTTAATTCCCTTCAGATACTCATCTGGACCTTGCTTCCTGAACTCCTTTGTCAGAACTGTTAAAAGTGGTAATCCAACCCATCGACCTTTAGCATATGAAGACCTCTTACTAAGGTATGGTATGATATTCCTCAATCCATTGGCATAATAGACATCTGCACTCATCAAGCAACCATAAAGTCAGCAGAACAACTGCAATATAACTGATCCTAATCTATTTATCCAGCTGTTTCTTGAAGTCAATATCTTTCTTAAGATGTTAATATCAATTTTTTATTTAGCTCATCGCATCGATCGATATCAATATTTTTAACCTCTCACTGAGGACATAACCCACTATTTAAACTTAGAAGAATAAGTTAACCATTGAGAAGTGATGGAAAGTCTCTGAAAGGGTTGATCTGAGCATATTGAGAGTCTTTGATGAATTCCAATACTAAGTCTACGGTTTGGAAAGAGTGCGGTTTATTTGAATCAGGATGATAAAGTCGAAGGTGAGTTCTGCAGGTAAAAAATTATATCTGAATGAGGCTAGTCTTATTAAGAATATTTATGATCACACTTCCCAAATAGTGAAACTGGATACTAAACCTATCTCTATTGAAGATTTATCGAAGTGTGAAGCAATTGAGTCAGATGAATTGGCTTTACCTTTAGAGTATCAAGTCCTGTCAGTTTATAAGAAGAAATTAAAGGGTAACAATCCCATAAAAGAGGCTGTTGCTCAGCTTCGAGGCATTCATTCACCTGTACAGAAGTTTAGAACGATTTATCGAGTTTTTAATAAAGAGTCTATGTTATACAAATGCAAATATTTCAGATTAACGTATTTCCCAACGGATCATTTTCTATGTTTATATAGGAAAAGCAGACCTGCTATTAATGTTATGACATCAAATCCTTTAATATTCAATGGGAATTTTCCAAGAAAGGATGATGACAATTCAGTACCTCTTGAAAATGCCCAATCAGAGTTAACAAAGAAATTTCGAACGATTTTACGAAGATATCCATCAATCGATCCCAGGGACTATGCATATATCAGAACAATGGCACGTAACTCAATTCGAATCCAATTTATTAAAACCTGGTGTAATCTAAATGGGGACAAAGCAGTAGAAGAAGCAATCGAATACGGCCTCAATAAGTCAAAGAAAACCAGTGCGTCACTTGAAAGTTTTAAAGATGAGAAGAAGAAGTATTCATTTATCGATTCTGATGGTCAGACTCTAGAAGGGGTTGCTAAAGATGGGTATTATCAATATCAGGTATTCAAATTTCCAGATAGGAAATGTAAAAAAGAGTTTGAAGCATGTGTTAGAGAAAGTGTGTCAGCTGTAGCCAAATTATCATGGAGTGACATTCTAAAATGCAAAGGAACCGATAAAAATATATCATGGGTCGAGAGGACAAACAGCTCATTAAACATATCTGCTTTAAACAAAATGTTGAAAGGCCAAGAATTACCTACACTTCTGAGAAAATAATATACTGGATGACATATATATATATATATTCATTGGCATTTACATTGGGATTTATTGAACAATTACAAAACATAAAACAGTTAAATCGGATTCTTCTTAGAAATTTATAAATAAACTAGAATAGTTGTTATTTATTACATGCAATGGTGGGTACAGCATATTGATATTCGAAATAATTAGTTAGGAATAAGAAATGCATTTTTTAATATTTAAAATAATAATAATATTAATTCTATATCTGTTTGAAATAAATGGATTGAAGGTTATAAAAAACAACCAAAGATTCTATACTCTGTGAGAATAATCCTTCAATATACCAGCCATATGTGTATTTGTAATTTTCCCTCTTCTTTGTTTTTTCTTTTTGATGTCGATTTTTGTTGTTTGCCTTTTGATAGTAGCAGGGTCCACACTTGCAGGCTTCAAACCCAGATCTTGCAATTTTCTTGGCAACTCTGAGAATTGAGGTAATTGAATATTTTCCCACATTTTCACAAAATCTTCGTCAATATGATTTAAAAGACCACCATTATTATACCATACATATCTTGGGGTTCTGTCTTTCTTAGTTCTCAACACCAGAATTTTACTTTCTTCTTCTAATTCGTTAATAGTCTCGTCACACTGTGGCCAACCGTCTTTCAGTTCCCTACATGAGATACCTTTGAAAGTGACCTGTGATCTTAACAAGTTCAACAACTCTTGGGCTGAATGAACGTCATAAGTAGACATGTATTTAAAGCTTCCCTTTGCAGAGTCAAATTCTATTTTCTCTAGTTTTTTCAATAATTCCACGATTTTATCATTCTTAGTGATCGATAAGTAATCCAACAACTCGTTCAATAGCACAGGTTTCCCCTTCTTTTGAATATATTCAGTGGCCCACAACAGTTTTGAAGAATCATGACTTCTAGAGATATCCGATTGACTAGCCTGAAGGGCTGCAGCTGCCAAAGAACCAGGACGAACTTTCTTCATCGGAGAATCGTCATCATCATCAATCTCAAATATATTCTTTTCATCTTCATTCTTATTCGTATCCCCATCCTCATCTCCATCACTCAATACAACTGCTTCCTCCTTCTTTACAGAAACCATTTCCCCTTCTATCAAATCATCATCCTCCCCATCCATCTCAGATGCAGGTCTCTTCTTTGGACTTGGAGTCTTGACACCAGAACTGGATACCGAATCCACCGTAAGTACAGGTGCTGATTTAACCTTATTCTTAAAAGCATTCAAGTTAGCCAACAAAGGATCACTACTTTTTTCCATGTTTCCTCAATTTCTCTAATCAATACAAATATCCAACGCTAAATTTATATTTATATTTATATATATATGCAAACACCTAAAACCTCAATATCCCTATTAATACGTATCCAAAATCCCACCTGAAATACGAATCAGCAACCAGTTACCACTCTTGCTGTGTGACATCCATCTTATATCATCCATTAAACTCTTAAACATTTGATATATCCAACTGGTTTTAAATCAAAATTTTTCATTAGGGCTCTTGCCTGTTAATTTTCCATATTCTGGTTCTCGAGCAAAAAGAAACTTGAAAAAAAACCGAAAAAGTATAAATAGCAGACTGATTTCGAATTCGAAACTATTTCATTCCTAATTCCCAATTTTTAATTCGAATTTTAGTTGTTTTATTTGGTTTTGTATATTTTGGATTTTTTTCTAGAAGTTAAGTAATGCAGATGGCTTTGTTCGTATTGTGGGGGGGTACGTCTTGGCATTGGTTGGATATCTTTTCCGTTTCAATCAATGTTTTAGTTCCCTTCTTGTATCATCGTAATGATGGTATGAAATTTTTTTAAAATTCGAGCAATTGGCCGTAGATTAAACTAGTACCATGGGTCTCTTTTGGACAGTCTACTGTTCATGTAATGGGAGGTCTGTGGTATTCTCAGCTTTAAAACCATCGCTGTTAGAGGTTGCTTCTGAATTATGTTTGGTTAAGCGATCCATGAAATGGTGATGACCTAGAGTCTGGAACATCATGTATATGTATATGTATATGTAATTTCATTATAGTAGTTTTCTTGTGTAGTTTGTAGTCAGCTGGTGTGTCTTGGGCCTGTCCCTGGCTGTGGCGATGACAATGGCATTAGTAGCTTCTGCTGTTACGATCACTGTTTTATTGAGAGTTGTTTCTCTTCATTATCGTTTCTTTTTCACGGTTTTCCATCACAACTGCTTCTTACTAATGTCTCAGCCAGCTAAACGGTAGCTAATACTTCTTATAGATTCCAAAGATGTCTTGACATAAACATACATATATATATATGCATACATACCCAGTTTACTTGGCTCATAGACTATCCAGATTCATACCTGTAGTGACAACTGATCCCTCAATCAAACAATGAACTTCTCTAACGACTCTGAAGAGAAAGTATTCAATGAGATCTTTGACCAATTGCCAACATTAATCAAAGATAAATGTTCAGACTATGATGAATTATACGGTTATAAATTGAATTATAACGATTCCAAAGAAAAACTGGTTGAACAATACTACGATGAAGACATTGCAAAAGCATTAATCTTTAAGATCTGTAAAGCTTACCAATTTGATAAAACTAAAATTATTACTTCAATAGTAGATATTTTAAACTGGAGAAAGAGTTTCAATCCATTGAGTGCTGCTTACAAAGAGACTCACAATGAAGCATTGCAAACTGTAGGTTTGTTAACTTCTTATCCAGACGATGAACCTAACAAACGTGTCGTAACTTGGAATTTGTATGGTCAAATTGTTAAGAAGAAAGAGTTATTTAAAGACTCTTCAAAATTCATTCGTTACAGAATTGGGTTAATGGAAAGAGGTTTACGTCTATTAGATTTTAACAATGATGCAAACAACTACATGACCCAAGTTCACGATTACAAAGGTGTTTCGATGTTTAGATTAGATTCTGAAATCAAAGCATGTACAAAACAAGTTATTGCAATCTTCCAAAAATACTATCCTGAATTATTATACGCCAAGTATTTTGTCAATGTGCCATCGATTTTAAGTTGGATGTATGATCTAATGAAATCGTTCATCGATGAACAGACAAGAAAGAAATTCGTTGTGCTAAATGACGGTAATAAATTAGGTAATTATCTTAAATCCTGTCCATCAGAAAACTACGGTGGTACTGATAAAAAAAACAATCTACAAAAACAAGATGTCGACACTCCAAGACCTACTCCTTACGCCTTATACATACTTGAGTCACAAGCAAATGAAGATATTGATTAAGTAGATTTAATAACCTTTTCGCAAGCTTTATACCTCCTTTCCTTCCTCCTCGCTATAACGTCCCCCTCCCTTCCCCTCGAACCAAACCAAAACCAAATACAAGAAAGAAGCATGACATTTTCTGATAACCTAATTCAAGGACTATAATAGCAAGAGTTACAGCAATAATAATAAATTAATAATAAGTAATAAATATAGAATTTTATAGAAAAGAAATAATTCGAATCGTTTAGAAACCAATAGAAACCTATATCAGATCATTAATACCTCAACAAGTTCTCTGAAGTACATTATCACTTTTTCTTTCTTGTCAAACCATCTAGCTATCTATATATTTAACTACAACGTACATACCATACTAGAATTTGAGGCTAATAGGCTCAGTAATTACTAATAGTTTCTTATTAAGGGTACTTCTGGTGTGGTACTACTAAAAAGGAATATTACATTATGTAGATAACTCTAATTTTTATTTTTACAATGTCTATAAATACCTGAATCTCTTGTCTTGGTTTAAATCAAATTATTATGAATTCCCAAACTGAAAGAAATAACAATATACTCAACAACTATTTATTTTTAATAGTAGAAGTAATTAAACAAGAACATATATATTTATAAATCAGAAATGACAGCTTTAACAAATCACACTCAGCATGGTAGATATAGGTATAACCAACGTGACCCGAAAAGGGGATTCATTAGTCATGATTCAGTAGATGAATCAATGGATGGTTATGATCAAAGAGGCTATTTTGACAGCATGGCAGAAAGGGACTATGGTTATACTCAGAATAATAATCAAATGTTTTATATTGTGATAGAGGTTCAAAGCCCATCTGTATCACTGCAGAATAATTCACCCTTTGATGAAAATGGCAGAGGTTATTCAGAAATAAATCAAATTGAAAATAGTTGATACGGAGTGTTCCAAATCAATATTCATTAATTCATCCATCCATTGAAAAATCATATATAGCATTTAGTACTTAAGTAACATCAAATATCATGAACCCCTATATACCATTAATAATAAAATACCATTTTAATACAGAGATTGATTAGATTATGATAGATGTTGTATTTTTTTATATTAATCTTTATATATAAAGTTCATTAGTTATATAATAAAAACTGCAAATACTCCGTAAAAGATGTTGTCATTAAAAGTTACATTAAGTTTAATCAAATAGATTATGATGTTAAAAAAACCATTACTATAAAACATTAAGGGGAAATCTAGTATCTTATTATTAAGCCTTATCGTTAATACTTAATTTATCGAAATCTTTTGCTGTTGGATCTTTCCAAGCTGAGTTTTCAGTATTATCCAATTGATGCATGTTGTGACCATTTTCGTCTGGTGGTGTAGCCATCGAAAATGAGTTATATGGATACCACTCACCAGTAAATGGTTGTTCCGTTATAAATGGATGCATGGCTGCCTGTTGTGGAGTCCATCTTTCAAATGGATTAATATTCAATATACCATTTAAGAAATGGATTAAACATTCACGTTCACGCATTTCCCTTTCTAATAACTGCGGTGAACTCTGGACCTTCTTCGAAATTCTATAGTTTTTGATAATCTCCTCCAATTTTTCAAACTTAAAATATCTTTTGCTTGGAGCTTCAGTAGCATGGAATTCCATATTAAATTCATCAACAGTCTTTAATCTGTATTTTGGTGGCTGTACTTGTGCTATATGTGGTTGATTCATGTTAGAATCAATATTTATTAACACATCGTTGTTCTGATGAGAATCTACTGGAACCAGGTATTTTTTAGAGTTTTTACCTCTTTCTATCATCCAGGTTGGTGGGTATCCTAATGCATTTACAATTCTCGTTAGTTGGTTAAATTCTGAAGCTCCCGGGAAGATAGGGATACCTAAAAATAATTCGGCTACAATACAGCCTAATGACCACATATCAATACTAGTAGAATATGGGATACCCAAAATAATTTCTGGCGCACGATAGAATCTTGATTGAATATACGTATATAGAGTTCTTGTTTCCTCACATGAAGAACCAAAATCAATGACCTTGATATCTGGTTTATCTGGTGCACATAGAGTAATATTTTCTGGCTTCAGATCACAATGTACCAACTTGCTTGATTTTAATACTGTTAATGAATCTAGTAATTGTTTTGTAAAAGTTCTTATCAATGGAATCCTTAAACCGTGAAATTGATTTTGTTTTAGTAACTCATATAGATTATTACTTAACAATTCAAAAACCAAACACAAATGATTTTTATGCACAAATGTATCATACAATCTTAGGAAATGATGTTCATCATTTGGATCAATTTTCTTTTGGATCAATTCTAAAATTTTAACTTCTGATATACTTTGGTTAACATACTCTGATCTTGATTTAACCACTTTAACAGCTACAATTTCCTTTGTCATAACATTTTGACATTTTACAACTTGACCAAATGTACCTTGACCAAGAATATCTAAAACTAAGTATTTTCTGTTTTGCTCAGTACCTAGAACATCATTGACATAAAGAATATAATCACTATTGACATTATCAAAGCCATTATTGCCTCTTGGTTCATTTGGTTTTGTAAGCACTCTCTTTGGATTCTTGGATGTTTTATAAGCAAAATCTGGAGAACACAAGGAATAAGTTGTGATTAACCCTGTTGTCAAGGCATTCAATGGCGATATTTCCTTTGAATTTAGAGATGCTCTTCTATAATCGGGTGTTGGATTAATCAGGGGTTGTAGATCGTTTGCAGAATTTGTGATATGCATTTGAGGGATATGAATTGGTTGTTGTTTCACTAATGGCTCTTCCCTTCTAATTGGATGCAAACTTGGCGTCATTGACTGTGGATAGGCACTTAAACGTCTATAATGCGTTATAGGAATAGATTGATTTGCAGTTATTGTTGGACCAGTATCGGGTTGATATGAGACCGCGGCAACACTCTGTCTTCTGTAAAAGTCATTTGGATCAACAAAGTTCATGGATGGTCCCAACCTATCCGCAAACATACCATTGTCATTGGCAAGGAATTGTCTTTGTTGCTGATATGCTGCAGTAGATTGAGGAAAATTGGCAGCTTTATCAGATTGAAATGGATTGGTGTTAGCTGTTCTTGATGGTGGTGTAACCAAACTAGATTTTCTTCTTCTATAATCTATATCTAACATTCCCATAGAATTATCTGGAAAAGGACTGGCGGCAAGACTGTTTTTCCTGGATGCTGGGTCATTTCGCCAAGGATTATTGAAAATAAATTGACCTGGACGCATACCTGGATCGATATCACTATTCAACGCAGATTGCTGTGGTTGTTGTTGTTGCTGTTGCTGAAATCCACGCTGTTGCGTCATAAATGCTGGATTCCAGAAATCTTTCTTTTCCTCATTATTATTAGAATTTCCATTATGATTGCCATTATCAAATGGCCGATTGTTTGACATAACCTCTCCTTGCATTTCGTGATTTTTATTTAAATGAAAAAAACTGTTCAATGAAGATCCAGTCTTTTAACGATATTTTTTCAAATTATTGAAATTAAGGAATATATTTATATGTGTACTAGATAGCCCAAACTTTGATTATAACTAATTTTACCAAAAATTAAAAGGCAATCTTGGAAATGTTTTCTAAAGAATGTACTCTCTTTATGTAGTGACAAGGATTGTTATTTTATGATTTGAAAAATAACAAAGCCTATCCAACCAAATAATATTCTCTTGGTATAACAAATCGAGAGATTTGATAAGTTTAAAACCATATATACAATACGATACCCGTTTATATTTCCTAAATTTTAAATTAATTTCCAAACGTTTAAATTCTAACAACAGTTTAAAGCTTTTTAAATTTTTAATCAGAGGCAGCACAACATAAAAGATATATACGTACCGGTTATGGCACAACAATTTCAAATCCAGAGAGTTAGTATTACCCTGTAGTAGAAATTCACACGGAGGCAGATGAATAGGAATAGGAATAGGAAAGGGAAAGCAGACAGAGACAGACAAACACACTGATTTAGTCTACCAAGTATTTGGCTATCTGTTAGTTTATTAAAGAAAGCCTTTGAGTAGCTCTCTAATAAATTTTCTTTTTTTTTTATTTTCCTTTCTTTCTTACTTTATTAGCTTTCGAAATTTGCCAGGGAGGCGATATTAAGTGAGGGAGTCGGAGGGGTGACAAAAGTATATAATGATAAGTATGTAGTATAGTATAGTGGTGAAACTTGTCTATACCACTTACTTATTAGGTTGATATTAATGATATTTTTTTTTTTTTCACGATAATTTTTCAGTTTGTTTGTTCTTCAATTTTTTATATGCAGGGAGGTTTTTTTTCCAAATTACCTTTTTCACTATGGATCCCCCTATTGTTTCCCTAGGTTTGATATGATGAACTAAGTAT